>NC_054701.1:63431926-63664852 GCF_016097555.1 Gigantopelta aegis | reverse complement strand
TTAGGACTTGCTGCTTGTCGATGGGGTTGTTAAACAGTGCCAGGTAATGGCAGTTTCTTCTCTGTGTCGGGTCCTTGCTGTGATACAAGTTCTGGTTGATAACAATCACAGAGAGGTTTCTGTGGTGACTTCCTTCCGTGAACAGGTCGGTGATGCGAGGGTCTTTTCCAGCTGTAGACATCAGGTCGTCCAACACGATGAGATTTCTGACTCTCGAATCCAAATAACGATCCTTTTCCAAATTCTCGGGTATGCCTTGAACAAATTTCACTCGAGCAACCATTTTGATCGTATCATAGAGGGGTTGCCATCGTTTGTAGAGCCAGATGATGCGCTGAGGAGGCGGCTGGATTTTACCATCTCTCAACAATTTGTACAACAAAACTGTCTTTCCACACGACGTGGGTCCCGACACGATCATGGTGAACGGATGTAACAATCTTAGGGGCTGCTGCTGCTGGGAAGGCTGCTGCTGCTGCTGCTGCTGCTGCTGCTGCTGCTGCTGCTGGAAAGGCTGCTGCTGCTGCTGCTGCTGCTGCTGCTGGAAAGGCTGCTGCTGCTGCTGCTGCTGCTGCTGGAAAGGCTGCTGCTGCTGCTGCTGCTGCTGCTGCTGCTGGGAAGGCTTATTTTCAGATTCCTTTCCGTGACCTTGACCTTGATGACGTCACGGCCTTGTGCCGACAACTCGTCCTGTATAGCCCCATGACCTACTTTCCGTGGCCCTGACCTACTTAGACTGGCCTACTGTGCCGTGTGCAACGTCCTACTGGCCCCGACCTACTTAGACTAACCTTGACCTACTTAGACTGGCCTACTGTGCCGCGTGCAACGTCCTACTGACCCCGGACCCTGACCTACTTAGACCGGCCCCTGACCTACTTAGCCCGGCCCCGACCCGTCGTACTTAGCAACGCCCGTGCTATCCTGTCTGTGGGATCCCTTGCTACTAATGGGAAAGTGCAGGGGGGTTTTCCTCTCTAAAACTGTCCAAAAGTATGTTTGACATCCAATAGGCAATGATTCATAAATCGAGGTGCTCTAGTGGTGTCGTTAACCTACCACATCTAAGGACTCGGCCCGACGCGAGGTAGTGTGTTTAATTTTAGCGCACTGAATGATGAATGGTTATCACTGTTTACATCCGGGAAGCGGTGGTATCCTATTTTATTGTTGGTGGCAATACTGAACTAGAAGTTACATTCTTAAAGACGTGAAATAAGAAATGATTTAAATGGTGTAAAATAGAATTCTCGCTCTACCCTATCTGATAGCGCATTCACAAGATTATTATGAACTAACCTATTTCGTCACTTCATTCCGCGCTTCGCCGCTCGCACATATAACGGTTTAAATGACAGATGTTGTTAACATGCTTTTAGTAGTCAAGTGCGAACGACTTCGCGTCCAGCGCTGAGGGTACGTCGTTCGTATCGTATCTCATTTTAAACCAAAATAATAATTTATAGTTTTTTTTATTTTACTTATTTACTTACTTATTTATTTGTTTATTTATTTATTATGTTACGATTTTTTTTTCAAGCAGCCTCTAATAACCCTGTGGGGACGGGACGTAGCTCAGTGTTCCCTTGATGTGCGGTCGGTCTGGTATATATCCAGCCAATGCTCCACAACTGGACAACGGTATGTACTATCCTGTCTGTGGGATGGTGTAGGATCCCTTGCTGCTATTCAAAAAGAGTAGCCCATGTAGTGCAGACAGCGGGTTTTCTCTCAAAATCTGCGTGGTCCTTAACCATATGTCCGTATAACCGTAAATACAATGTGTTGAGTGCGTCGTTAAATAAAACATTTCTTTCTTTCTTGTATAACCATAAATAAAATATGTTGAGTAAATAAAACATTTCCTTCCTCGTAAAATAAAGATTAATTGAACACAAATATTTTATTTTGTTTTAGCCATAGGAAAAGAAAGACATATTTGTCTCGAAGAAAGGAATGTTTGTTAAGAAGAAAGGCATATGTGTTAAAGAGAAGAAAGGAATGTTTGTTAAGGGAAGAAAGGAATGTGTGTGTGTGTGTGTGTGTGTGTGTGTGTGTGTGAAAGATCCCCAGCCCATTGCTTTGAAGAAAGAACGCGTGACTGCAACTGAACGCTCCGACCTAAACTATGATCTTTTAACTACATTTTAAACACAAGTATTTCCCTAGAGTACAAGCCTTTTTACAGGGCTTTTTTAATTACCAAATAGGTAAATACAGTGGTCGATCTAGGATCGATCCCCGTCGGTGGCCCAGTAAGCTATAGCCAACTAGTGTATTATGTCTGGTATATCAAAGATCGTGGTATGTTCTGTCTTGTACACACAGCTCTTGCTACTATAAAGTAGCGGTAGTAATATCCAATCACAAATCTAGTCATAGAGTAAAAAACACAAAAAACAAACGCAATGTTTTGGTTTTTCATTTATTTCTAAATTACAAATCACTGACACATATATAAAATGGACACACACTGGGTTACATCGAGAGGTCTTAAGGGCGACATGTGAATAATATGAGTGTTCATTTCTCTTCATCATCGTCGTCCTCCTCATCGTCGGTATCGTCGTCGTCTTGTTCATCCAAATATTCGCCGATCCATGAACGATACTGATTTAATTTAGAACGAATCTGTGGTCTCACATCTTTGTCTGGATTCACAAACTGTAAAATTTTTCTGGTGTTGGGACCTTTGTCAAAGTAATGCATATAGGTCAGGAAGCGAGAGTACGTGTCTTTAAATAACTTCCATTGCAATGTCTTCATGTTTCTTTCAATGGCATCTTGGGACATGTTTTTTTCTTCGTAGCGTTTCCTCTTGTTTTGGAGATAGTCACGATTGATGTCGAATACACGTTCCACCATGAGACGAATGCCTTCGTTTTCCAGGTCGGGCGACGGCTCTTCTTCTTTTTCATTTCCCTCTTCGCACGTTTTCACGTGTCGCTGCAAGTCGCTTCCGTCTTTAAAGACCAGACCACACGTATCGCAAGACTGCATTCTCTTGACTTTTTTCAGATAGGGTTCTACCTCATCATCTTCTTCGTCGTCACTTTCGTAGGCGGGTATGCCTGGTAGTTTTCTCTTGAATGCGTTTCTTTGCATGATTTGCATGTAGAGCTCTTTCTTCGTCGGTGGCTGCAACTCTTTTGAGACATTCGCCGTTACGTTCGTGTTTTTATACCATTCGGACGGCCCCGTCTGTAAACCATTAGGCCGAAGACGCCAATGTTCGGGCGTGGTCGGTTTCAAGTCCACCAAGAGATATCCGTAGGGCCTATGGGTAGCTTCCTCAAACTGATGCATGAAATGACGAGTATTTCCAGGATACATCTGCTGTGCCAAGGTTAGGACTTGCTGCTTGTCGATGGGGTTGTTAAACAGTGCCAGGTAATGGCAGTTTCTTCTCTGTGTCGGGTCCTTGCTGTGATACAAGTTCTGGTTGATAACAATCACAGAGAGGTTTCTGTGGTGACTTCCTTCCGTGAACAGGTCGGTGATGCGAGGGTCTTTTCCAGCTGTAGACATCAGGTCGTCCAACACGATGAGATTTCTGACTCTCGAATCCAAATAACGATCCTTTTCCAAATTCTCGGGTATGCCTTGAACAAATTTCACTCGAGCAACCATTTTGATCGTATCATAGAGGGGTTGCCATCGTTTGTAGAGCCAGATGATGCGCTGAGGAGGCGGCTGGATTTTACCATCTCTCAACAATTTGTACAACAAAACTGTCTTTCCACACGACGTGGGTCCCGACACGATCATGGTGAACGGATGTAACAATCTTAGGGGCTGCTGCTGCTGGGAAGGCTGCTGCTGCTGCTGCTGCTGCTGCTGCTGCTGGAAAGGCTGCTGCTGCTGCTGCTGGAAAGGCTGCTGCTGCTGCTGCTGCTGCTGCTGCTGCTGGAAAGGCTGCTGCTGCTGCTGCTGCTGCTGCTGCTGGGAAGGCTTATTTTCAGATTCCAAGAGTCCATGTTTATTTCGTACGTGCCGAGTTAGGTCGTGGGTCCAAACATATTTTTTTTCGCAAATGCGACACTGATTCATGATGTTGATTGTTGAAGTGTTCGACGTGAACTGACGATGTTGAAACTGCCATGCCCCCTTTTATAGCCTTCTCAGAAATGCTTCTGCCGTTTCGGGGCTTTCCAACCCGTACCACTTTGTTGTTGTTGTTGTTGTTTCCGTTTCAGATCGGCTTTGGCTTGCTCTACCACTTGTTGTATTGGGGAGACCATGACGACTTTGGGTGTCGGGGACTTGTTTTGTTCCTCTTTTTCTTTTTTCCACGTGGGATCGTAGAGTTCTAGACATCGATCCACACTGTACATGATCTGACTTTCCCCACCACGTTGAATTTCGAAGTGAGGTTGAAGTTTACCTTCTGCCTGCAGTTTATAGAAACGGGTCCACTTATCCACGTCGGGTACATATAACTTGTACTGGTCTGACATGTTGCTCCTCTGAAAGTTCTACCTCAAATGACGAGTTTTCCAAAACTATTTTACTTATATACCTTATGACGCATAAAGATATGGTACAGGAATGTTTGAATGTGTGTGTGATACGTATGACCAGTGTCCCTCCTCCCAAGCACAAATCTCATCGTGCGAGCTCCCAAAAATAATCGTTACCAAAATATTACCCTTTACCAGTGTTACTACCATAGGGACACGTCCAGAGACACACTCATGGACCCAGGACATAAATAAGAAAGCAAAACCTGTTATTCACGGTTTTATTCACAACATACAACATGAAAACATAGCACACAAGTGTCTAAAACATTTAATGTCTGAACATGTTGTTCACATAGGGGCATCTCGGGGACAGTCTGTAATGTTCCATCACTGGGTCGTCCATTCTCTGCCATCGGTAGGCACGTAGTCCGCAACAGTAACAGACGACGGCATCGTGATCTCCCGTGTAGAAGAAACCGGCCTTGGCAAGTTCTTTTGGTTTTTGACGTAATTGTATGGGCCACCGAGCATACGTCAGCATCCGGGCATAGAAATGTCTCATTTCGGGATGATGACAGAACAGGTAACGTCTCGAACAGCAGTCTTCTTCATCCCAGGCAGCGTCTGTGCCACGGGCGGCATCTGTTTGATCTGTGGGTTCATCCACGAGTTCGCCATCTTCAGTTCCATCCCCAATTTTGCGTGTAGCATCCGCTTGATCCATGAAATGTTCTTCTGGTTTGCTAGTCACACATTTGATTGTATGTCTTTCTGAACATTTGCAGACCAAGACGTCGTCCTCGTCGCTACTGCTGCTACTAAGACTGCTCGAATATCCCGATGCCATCTTCTTCGTTCCAGATAGAGTGCAACAAGACACAAGAATGTCAGAATCATAAAACACGTCTGTTCTCTAGCACAGTCACAAAGCAAATGAAGTGTAAACCATAAATCCATTCTTTTATACCTTCATCCAAAACAAAACTCGTTCACCACTGGTGACACTCGTTAGGGTTGCAGAAGTTACACTGAAGAAATCCCATCTGGTTTTGATGGTCGTCTTGCATGGCGCAGGGCACAATCGAGTTCAGCTCTGGTACAAAGTCACACATGACTGTGAAACAGCCTTTCAGTTTCTCCCATTGTTGTAGAGAAAGGAATATTCCCTTCTTCGAAGGTTTCACGGATTTAGTTTCTTCACACCACCACCACTGACGCAGGTCCACCCCAGCAAAGTTCTTGTCGACACTGACATGGACGTTGACACCAAGGTGTCTGAACAATGTTTCGTCTTTCCCCTGGTTTAATGCTGAAATCGTTTCGTCAATTTGGCTTTTACATCCAGACAGTTCGATCCACTGTTTAAGACTAAGGACAATACCTCGCTTGGTGGGGAAAGTTTTCCCCTTGTCACTGTCAAATTTCCTTATGTGAATAGCAGTGTCCCCTTTCCATAACTTGGCCACCACGTAGACGTTAATTCCAAGTTCTAGACGACATCTCGCTTCATCACTTGTGGAACAGGCCATCTCTGGATTGAACGTAGATCTGATCGTTTTCGGCGAGCGAATGACAATGAAACCGTATCTAGCCTTTTTATACTCTTTCGTGTTAGTCTAAGTAGGTCAGGGGCCGGTCTAAGTAGGTCAGGGTCGGGTCAGTAGGACGTTGTACACTGCACAGTAGGCCAGTCTAAGTAGGTCAGGGCCACGGAAAGTAGGTCATGGGGCTATACAGGACGAGGACGTCATCAAGGTCAAGGTCACGGAAAGTAGGTCATGGGGCTATACAGGACGAGGTCACGTGACGTCATCAAGGTCATCAAGGTCATGGGGCTATACAGGCCTGCTTACTACTTACATGATCAGGGCCTTATCTCTGTACAATGAAGAGTCGAATAGAGATTTGGCAAAATAGTGGTTGATTCCATGAATCTCTATCTAATGCCTAGTTTAAAGGACAGTCATTCACAAAGAGACCCTTTACTGGAGATTTCACCCCTCTTGCATCGCGTCGTCACAAAGAGGACTGCCACTCCCAGATTAGTTTACTAAATTACAACTAGCACCAGACAGATCTCATTAGAATACGTACAACTGTGATGACATGCACTCATGAATCACTTTCAGAACAGTGATGATATCAGGTGTTCGCGAAATGTGAGCATATCCTGCACCACCAGTGGCACCCGCCATGAGTAGGCCTACTGGCACCAAAGCTGTCAAAGTTGGAACCCGGAAAGTGTCAAAACAAGATGGCGGGCTCATTGGGTTATTTCTCGTTCCAGCCAGTGTTCCACAACTGGTGTAGCAGAAGCCGTGGTACGTACTATCCTGTATGTTGGATGGTGCATATAAAAGATCCCTTGCTGCTAATCGAAAAGAGTAGCCCATGAAGTGCCGACAGAAGGTTTCCTCTCTCATTATCTGTGTGCTCCTTAACCTAATGTCTGACGCCATATAACCGTAAATAAAATGTGTTGAGTGCGTCGTTAAATAAACCATTTCCTTCCTTCCTCTCTGTGTAATCATATTAGTCAAATAGATTTTACATTAATGCTATTGCCTCTTAGTTAACCAAAAAGTGATGCCATTATTGGGGAACTCTCATACTTCTATGAATTTGTTAGGGCCGTAGGAACATTGGTTGATGGGAGAGGCCCTAGTTCTAAACAATATACTGTGAAAACACTACATAGTACACATGATAAGCAACATGTCTGTGCAGTTATTTCATGAACAGCTTACTGTTGATCAGTGCCTTCTTATAATCGAAAACTGATCGGATTTGCATTGGCGGTGTAATGATCGATTATAAAAATCAATAATCGATTGTGTGGGAAAATGTTAACTGTAATTGTTCCTCGAGTTTAGATTATAGAATTGATGTAAATATGCTTGGGTTTGGGTTAGTTTTCATGAGTCGATCGACCTTTTTTTCTGCGCACGCTGAATGCACACACGTCTTATGATCTCGAGCTCTCGACTTATTATCTTGAACGCATTACTGATTATCTCAAGCACTCGACTTATAATATCGAATGCTCGACTTATATTATCTCGAGCGTTTGACTGAGTGCTAAACTTATTATGTTAAACTCTTATTATCTCTAGTGCTCGATTTGTTATCTCCAGCGCTCGACTTATTATCTTTAGCTCTCGACTTCTGTATCAGTACTGTACAGCCAAACAAAGAATTGCAGAAGAAAACGACATATATGTTGACGAGAGTTAATATGTTGAGCGTTTGACATAATACATTAATAGCTTGAGATAATAAGTTGAGAGCTCAAAATCATAAGCTACATTTTTCCATTAGTAGCAAGGGATCTTTATATGCACACGTTCACAGACAGGAAAACAAATACCACGGCCTTTGACCAGTTGTGGTGCACTGTTTGGAACGAGGAAAAAACAACAACAATCAATTGAATGGATCCACCAACTTGTATCTCACCAGACCGATCTCGACAATGCGTTAAAACATGTTTTATTTTATAAAATAAATAATTAGTAATGTAAAATTGAAGATTGATTCAGTTCTTTAAACAATAAATTAAACACCTATATGTATATATATATATATATATATATATATATATATATATATATATATATATATATATATATATCATCTTGCAGTTGAGCAGTCCCCATACCCGGCCAGTACGTATTGATATGGTTCGCGGTACGGCGGCCACATAAATAGATAATTTTAGAATTTTTATGCAAGTTCAAGTTTAAACCATGATTTACATGCCTCTATCCACTATGGTTCAGGCATGTCCCCCCTCCCTGGTCTTATCCCTGGCATGGCATTTGTATGCTCCCAAATAACATTATAAAAGGCGAAGTGTGATTGGTCGATATTTAAATTATTATTTACAGACGAAATGTCACCTGGACATGGGAGTCCACGCAATGCTGTTAGATCTACTGGTAGACCAGTAGAGCTAATTTTAATCAGATTGCTTATTTTGAGGTATATTTTTGCAATATTTTGATTATACTGTCAAAGAAACTATTTTTGGCCTTATGCTGTAACATGGAAGTTGTATACTCTCACCTTGTTGGGTCGTTGTCTTTATTAAGTCGTGCCATTTGTGATTTTCCCCACACGTGTTTATGCAACGTATTTAATTTTTCTCACTTGCGCTCGTTTTTAGGTTTTACCTAGTTAATATTACATTGATGTAATATGGGTCGGAGGCCTAAAATACTTTAAATAAATGACTGATTGACTGATACTGACAAATATTAAAACAGCACTGTTATCATGTGCTATATTTTGTATACAGTCTATTAATAAATACATGAGGTACCGTATTTAAAGCAAAAATCACGGTTATCTACAATCTAGTGGATTAACTAGCAGTATGTATTAATAAATATGTGCATTATTATTACAAAACAATGGTTATCGCAAATCTGGGTGATGCAATTATTATACATCCAGCTGAGAAGGTGTTGTTATATAACCAAGCCTCCACAGCAGATGAAATTCAGACACCAAGCCTCAAGAAAGAAAATACCGTAATAATGATGCAGTTGGTTGTTTTCGCTGTGGTGAGTATTTTGTTCTAAATTTCGTTTCGTTTTAAGATTAGTTTGACACCCAATAGCCGATGTATTTTTCGTGCTGGGGTGTCGTTAAATATCTATTGTCGTAAACATCTATGTATTGTATTGTATTCTGTTCTTTTCTGTTGTATTCTATTCTGTTGTATTCTATTCTATTCTGTTCTATTCTATTCGTTTTCAGATGCAGTTAAAATGAACGAATGATTCAAAATTGATTCTTCTTGAACGAAAAAATAACATAAGAACTGATGATGTTTTTAACATCTTTTTTATTAATTACAAAATGATTTATATACAAATGCGCGCGCGTGTGTGTGTGCTTAATTGAGTTATCTGTGTATATTAGAATCTTTTGACAGCAGCAGTTGTCATCTCTCAATCGTCAGACCATATGTCGTAATAACTGTATGGCCAACTGAAAGTTTAATTTGGCTACAGCTTTCTCCACTGATCAATTTGAATATGAATAACAAAACGATACCATAATCACAAACAAAAAACAAACAAAAAAACGTACGATATTATTTGTAGACATATCCAGTTTGGGCTTCTTACAAATATTAAGACAACCAGAAACACTTTAAATATACAGATACTGATATTCAAAACAAGAAAATATATTTAATATGTATGTTTAATCATAGAAATATTTTATTAGTAGAAAATATCTTACAATGCAGCAAACTCAGGAATGTCCCTTTAAAGATGGTCTTCATATATGCGATTACGATTATGAATTGTTTTTAACTTTGAAAATTTCCATTCGTTTTCAGATTGCTGCCATATGCATCACAGAATCATACGCCTTACTATTTGATGACAACTTTTCAAATTTCGCATGCCGAGTAAGTTGAATCTTTATCATACATTTTTTTTTTTTAAACCCACCAAATACCAGTGAAGCAATACAAAACCAGCAGTTGGAGGAGAGAAAATGCTTGCATGATTGTAAAATTCACATAGTCCTATCCCACTCGGTTAGTCACCAATCACAAAAATGAAGTCTTGTAAATTTATGTCTTTAATTTAATTCAAAACGACTTCTGTTTTATGCTTGTTATACCCCACCTAAATAGGCCCCTGTGAAAGAGGTGCAGCTACCTCTAATGGCCTTGGTGTTTGGGGGGAAACTGCCTAAAAGGGGGGGGGGGGGGTAACCGGGGTTGAAATATGTCCTGGGGGAGTAGTGAGTGTGAATGCCATGATAACCTTTTAAAGTAACTATTCCTTTCTTTCCCTTCAGAAAAGGAACATCGAGTGTTGCCCTGGTTACACGTGTAAATCTGGGTTTGGCATTGAACCGACTTGCGTCAGTAAGTATTTATTATTATTGTGTGTGCGTGCGTACGTCCGTGCGTGCGTGCGTGTATGTGCGTGTGTTTGCGTGTGTGTGTATGTGATAGTGACAAGCTCTTTGGTGAACCCTTTGTTTCATAATCATCCTAACAAATACCCAAAGGGGCGGGATGTCTCTCAGCGGTAGAGCGCTCAGCTGAGATGCGATGGATGGGAGGATCGATCGCCCTCAATGATCTCCGGGTTTCCCTCCCCCCCCCCCCCCCCCCCCCGTGTCCCAAAAGGTGTCCCACAACTGGTATATCAAAGACCAGTCTATAACATAGAGGCCAATTCATTTTTCATTTCATTTCAACTTATTTTCGTGTTTATAGCTAATTAAGGTTCAAGCACGCCGTCCTAGGCACATACTTCAGCTATCTGTACTGTTTATCCAGGACAGTTGGTTAGTTGTTAGTGGTTATTGAAAGAATATAGTGCAGTGGTCTTACATCTACCCACTGAATCGTTAAAACTCGCTCTGGGTGGGAGCCAGTACCGGGCTGCGAACCCCGTACCCACCAGCCTTATGTCCGATGGCTTAACCCCGACCGTCGGACTATCAGCCACGCATCAATGCCCTCGTCGTCGGTTGGGGGAGTGACACACTGGACGAGTAGAGGCAGACGATAACTCGACGATCAAGTTCATAAAATTCTGTCTACTGAATATCATTTCTGGCGATTTGTGGAACAACGTGCATATTTTCTAACTTTTTCTATCATATTTTCTATCTTTTTCTATTCAAACGAATAGTATTTTTATCCAAATTCTAATAATGAAATTTTCGTTACATTGAACGTTATATTTTTGACGTTCATGCGATGATAAACACCAAAACCGCTTTACACACTGTATGAATGGCGTAGCGCGTTAGTCAAAATACCGTGTTCAATTCTTATAATTCCAAATGCATTAATATTGCCATTATACAAAACTATATTAAAAAACCCAATCGAACTCTATTCCACAACGATTTACAACTGTATCAATACACAAATAAGGGAATTCCCTTAGAAAGTTACATTCGTGTTTTTCCGTCAAATCTCCGATTCATTATAATGATTTAGGTTTTATAAATTTTAATTAAAGTTTAATTAGTAAAAAGTGGATGTGAACACTGACTTGAAAGGGATAAAGTGGTTTCAGTGTCATTGTGTGTGTGTGTGAACTTCAGAGGAAGTTTGTGATTATGTGATATTCTCGGAAAGGACAGGTCGCGTAATTGTGCACGAAGGAGTATGTGTTTTCGCGCGTGTAAGTTGTCGATTTGGTGTTTTTGTCAAATGTGACAGAGCTGCGCTCATGTCTCTCTTTTGATTTGTTGAGCATTCCCTGCTATAACTTCTAATAGAAGATTCGTTTGTGTGGCCTGTCATATACATTATGTGTCTCAGTTCAAAACCGGGGTCGTTTAAAGCCTGAATTGTCACCTCACTGACAACAAGAAGTCAACAACCTACAATTTGATAATTCCACATTGCTCGGTTTTAAAACTGGCCGGTTGGAAAAATGAAACATGTTTGATATTGACGACAAGTTTGGCGATTAGCGATCGTCATCATTCAGGAAGCATCAACCGATTAGAGGCAGGCGATTGGTGGTACCCTTGTCGTCAGGCCGGCGATTCGGGGTATGCCTCTTATCGCTGCCTCCAATCGCCTTATGTGAATTGGTCTTAATACGGGCGGGACATAGCCCAGTGGTACAGAGCTCGCTCGATGCCCGGTCGGTGTGGGATCGATCCCCGTCGGTGGGCCCATTGGGCTATTTCTTGTTCCAGCCAGTGCACCACGATTGGTATGTCAAAGGCCGTGGTATGTGCTACCCTGTCTGCGAGATGGTGTATATAAAAGATCCCTTGCTGCTTATCGAAAAGAGTAGCCCATGAAGTGGCGACAGCGGGTTCCTCTCTCAATACCTGCCATGTAACCGTAAATAAAATGTGTTGAGTGCGTTTCCGTCCTTCATTTTTGGTCTTAATACGTGAGGCCGTTTTAAATAAGTTTTCCCACGCTAAATTGACGACGGGGGTCGGGGGAAGGGGGGGGGGATAGACAGAAGACTGTATAAAGACAGTACCATTGCTTCGCTACCTTTGTCAATGTATATACGTATTATTGGTCTAATTCTGCTTTCAGAGGACAACTTCATATGTGAAGATTTCTTCGACTGGGGTTCTGAACACACAGCCTTCACTTCACAGCTCTCGAGCGTGGCGAACAATCTAGAGACATGCACCCCGTCCAGCAGAAACCGTGCCATCTTCGGCAGCAAAGGCTGCGGCAAGCTTGCTAAGTGCTGCCGAGTGAAGTCCGGCGACGGCTGGTGGGATCAGATGTTCGAGAGGAAGACCGGCATCTGCGTGACGTCACCTTCTTACAACCCGTGTAATAGTGACCAAACGAAGAACTGCAAATGTCCCACTGAACACGACGACGGCTGGGATTGGTTGTTGGATCTTCTGAAGAATGCAAACTAACTGCCAAGAATCTTTGTTTTAAAGAGACTGTCGATCCTGAGCCTGCTGCCTTTATAAGGTGTTTCTACCAAAAGCACACAATAATTAAGCTATGAATATTTTTTAGTAAGAAAGTATATTTGAAC
This sequence comes from Gigantopelta aegis, assembly GCF_016097555.1. NCBI lineage: Eukaryota > Metazoa > Mollusca > Gastropoda > Neomphalida > Peltospiridae > Gigantopelta > Gigantopelta aegis. Next base: position 63,651,867 of record NC_054701.1, on the reverse strand, counting down.
CAGAAATACCAAACATTGTTTTGAGGACAACATACCTTTAATTTTCAACTAATTTCGTAATTCAGTAAGCTCCATTCTTTTCATGTAAGCCTTAAGGCAAATAAAATACTAAAATACTTGCATAATTGATCGTTTACAGTTTTTATTATACTTCACGGCACATTTTCCCCGAGTTGCGGACCAATATTGGCATACCGACTGGGTTTCCGAGACGTATCTGTCGGTTAAACTATATAATCATTAACTTTCTTCTTGCTTTCCATCTGCATCTGTCTGTTTCCTTTTCTTGTCGCTCTTGGACCCCTCCCCCACCCCCCCCCTCTCTCTCTCTCTCTCTCTCTCTCTCTCTCTCTCTCTCTCTCTCTCTCTCTCTCTCTCTCTCTCTCTCTCAACCTCTATAAACGATTCAGACTACAGAATCATTTGCAACCGTTACTTTTTGAGATCATGATAACCACGTCGAACTTTACAAATGCGGTCTAAATTTAAAAGCCAAACACTCCTGCTGACTGGGGACAGAATCTAGATCAGCTGGTAAGAGCACTCACCTGATGTGCTTGGGTCGAAGGATCTAATCCCCTCGGTGGACCTTCGTTGTGACCGTTTTTCCTGTCCCAACCAGTGCCTCAAGACTGGTATATCAAAAGACGAAGTACGTGTATCACGTCTGTGATAAAAGATCACTTGCTGTGTATTGGTGAGAAAAAATCACTTGCTGTGTATCTGTGATAAAAGACCACTTGCTGTGTATCTGTGATAAAAGACCACTTGCTGTGTATCTGTGATAAAAGATCACTTGCTGTGTATCTGATAAAATATCACTTGCTTTGTATCTGTGACAAAAGATCACTTGCTGACAATGGAAAAGAATGCAGGGGTTTCTGCTGATGACTGCGCTTCAGATGTTTGACATCCAGTAGGCAATAAATCAAGGTGTTCCGGTGATCTTGTTCAACCAGACATCGATAGTTTCAGCGGTACGAAACTTAGCTAGTAGTAACAATGCGACGCTTAAAAAATGAAACTTAGAGCGATGAATAAGTACATACATATTACATGATAAAAACAATATTAACACTAAAACGATTGGTATGATTTTCTTTCATCGGTCTACAGGCTGATCCATAACTGGTTCAACAAAGGCCATGGTTTGTGCTATCCTGCCTGTGGGAAGCGCAAATAAAAGATCCCTAGCTGCCTATCGTAAATGGGTAGCCTATGTGGCGACAGCAGGTTTCCTCTTAAAAACAGTGTCAGAATGACCATATGTTTGACGTCCAATAGCCGATGATAAGATTTAAAAAAAATCAATGTGCTCTAGTGGCGTCGTTAAATAAAACAAACTACTTTTTCATAAGTGCTGTCGATTAGTTTATCAGATTAAAGCAACACACTTAAGGAAACATGATGCTTCTTTTCACCTCCACGTTATATATTTCTCTGTCGCCACATAATATGTGTCATAGACAATGTGCCCCCCCCCCCCCCCCCCCCCCCAATATAAAATCCTGGCTGAGCCAGTGAGAGCAGGAGGGGTTATACTGCGACCTATCGCGCCTCAGTAGAATAGCCCTGCGGTAAAGCGCTCGCACAATCGGTCTAGGATCGATCCCCGTAGGTGGGCCCATTGGGCTATTTCTCGTTTCAGCCACTGCACCACGACTGGTATATCAAAGGCAGTGGTATGTGCTAACCTGTCTGTGGGATGGTGCATTATAAAAGGTCTCTTGCTACTAATGCAAAAATGTAGCGATTTTCCTCTTTAAGGCTGTAATGTAGAAAAGAACAGACCCAGCGTGCTAGAATTTGGGACATATATTAATGTTTAATATTAATAAATTATTAATTAATACTAATTAGCTTACCTAAATTGGTGCAGGATTTATCTCAGTCGGTTGAATGATCGCTTGAGGTGCTTACGTCGCAGGGTCGAACCACCTTGGTGGATCCATTTAACTGATTCAGTTTTTCCACGTTCCAACCATTGCACCACAATTGGCCAAAGGCCGTGCTTTCCTGTCTGTGGGAAAGAGCATATAAAAGATCACTTGTTGCATTAGGAGAACGGTAGCGGGTTTCCTTCGATGACTACGTGTCAGAATTACTAAATGTTTTACATCCAATAGCCAATGATTAATTAATGTGCTCTCGTGGTGTCGTTAAACAAAACAAACTTCTTCTTAGCCAAATTACCAGAGGTTCACATCTGACCACGGTTCGGCATGGGCGCCATAATATACTCTTCAAAAAAAAAAATAGGGGAACCTGAAATATTAATGTTAATATCAACTATTAGTCCGAACATACGTTTTGACCACAGACATCCTAGTAAAGAACGTTCAGGTCTGTTTATCAACACACCGAAACACATTCCATAGTTTGCACGTGCATCACGCAGTTGCCCCGTACACGTGCGTAGGGCGTCATGCTCATTTTGACAATTTTAAGGAAGGTCGATTAATCACCGTGGAACATTATTTCTTTCAATCTTTTTCATTCTGTTGATCATACAGTTGTTATTATTTTGTTTCTAGTCATTTTTATTGTTTGAATTTGCGATGCGGCATATGCAACGCGATGAGCGTCTACGGGCTATTGGCATGCTGCAAACGGGCAGAAGTGGCCAACACCTTCAATGTTTCGAAGTCAGTGATTAGCAGACTATGGAACAGGTACCAACAAACCCAAAATGTTGACGATCGACCCCGTTCAGATCGTCCCAGGGCAACGACATAAGTACAGGATCGATTCCTCTGTAACCAGGCTCTAACGGCAAATCAAACTGTTGCAAACTATCATCAGGCTACTGGTGTCCGAGTTACGGGTCAGACGATTACAAATCGTCTTCATGCAGCCCATCTTCATGCTCGACGGCCCCGAGTTGTGTCTACCTTGACAAATCGTCGCATTGCCCACAGACGTGAATGGTGTAGGGAGCGTCAGAACTGGGGTATTCGTCGCTGGTCACGTGTCATGTTTTCAGATGAGTCCCTATTCACTTTGAACTTCCCTGACAGACGTGGTCGGGTCTGGCGACGACGAAATGAACGTCACGCCAACGTCATGCCAAGTAACAATGCGATTTCATGACAGATTTGGCGGTGGATCGGTTATGGTGTGGGGTGGTATCACTATGACTGACAGAACCCCCTCCATATTATGTAAGGAAGGGTCACTGGGTTGTACTACCGGAACAACATACTGCCACCCTTTGTCGTCCCGTTTGTCATACCATACTCATTGCAGATTAACCGGTGCAAACGTTTTCAAAGAATCTAAAAGAAGTTGTCTCTGTTTGATAAAAAGATTACATTCAAAGAAATAATGATAGCAGTTTTCAGAGTGGTATCCACAATTACAAGAGGGATCTAGTATAAGTCCACAACGATATACGTCGGCATTTTTAAAGTACTGCAACCATGTCTTAATCTAGTTGGTTGTTGGTTACATGCAGGTTTTACGTTCTGCACTTACATGTACATCATAAAGACTTTCTGTCTGTATAATGTTAGGGCAAGATGGAATGCCATTCTCCAAGAGCTCTGATTCAGTTTCAATAATCACTAAATTGTTGATGAAACGAGCACCTAGAAACTCTAACCAGAACCCGAACGAACGCCTGTGACAAAATCCACAAAAGCCAGCCAGGTGCATCCCAGTATCAAACTAAATATTTTTAAGAGTCAAACTTCAGTAAGTGGATTAGTGTTTGTATGAATATGCTAATCAAAATCAGCCTTGAGGTCACCTGAATTTCGACTTCATATTCGAGGTATCCTACCAAAAATCCAAAATGACCGCTATCCTAGATTGATTTGACTCGTAATTGTCATACAATGTCAACTATGTGTCTATTCATGAGTTCATGAGTACAATGTGTACATATTGAAATATTGAGTGTAGTCAGTGTTGTTAAGTACTGATACTAATACAGAAAAGATTAAACCCAAAATGTCAGCAATTTTTATCAAACGTTAGATAATGTGGTAATTTGACAGTCGAATGTGTTTTACAAAACTGTTAAACTGCATTCATTGCAGATTGTATCTCCATCCATTTATCAATGTTGGATCAGCTGCAAAGAAAGATGTATACTGTGCAACGATAGTGAACAATGCTCGACAGCAAATTAAGAAGGCAAAACTACATTACAGAATCTTGCTGATAGATTGTTAAACATTGAGGAACGTTTATGTTCTGAACCACTATATTATGAATTCTAGAAAGTGAAGGATGATTGCCTAAATTAAGGGAACACGCATTTGCGCATAAAACATGCCGAATTACATTCAGAAATTGGCATTCTGCAAGGAAATACCTTGTTATGCATTTTTTGTTAAAGGGACATTCCTGAGTTTGCTGCATTGTAAGATGTTTCCGAAAAATAAAATATTTCTACGATTAAACTTACATATTAAACATTTTTTCTTGTTTAGAATATCAGTGTCTGTATATTCAATGTGTTTCTGGTCGTCTTAATATTTGTAAGTAGCCCAAACTGGATTTTGTCTTGAAATAATTTCGTACGTACGAAAAAATATATTTTAGGAAATAAAATGAAATTAAACGTAGTACAAATAGTAGAAGGATCAGAAACACGTTTAATATACAGCTACTAATATATTATGCATAAAAATATATTTGATATGTAATTACAATCGTTAAAAAGTCTCTGTTAGTCGATAACATCTTAAAAAGTGCAGCAAACTCAGGAATGTCCCTTTAAAGATCTACATTTATCAAAAACGTAATTCACTATTGTTTGGCATCAACGTATACCTTTTACAATATATATGAAGTATCAATAAAATAAACTTTTAAAAATTTACCCGTTATTAATATATTCGCAATAAAAAGTCGCATTTTCCCCATCGCTTGCCAAAAAGCCTCTGAACTCCGAGAGTTCAGTTACGTGATCCCGTGACGCGACAACAGGCATAACATCAAAGGCGATTCGCAGCCTTTCAGAGATTTTACATGGAAGTGGAACGGTGACCGGTCAAAACCCCCTCCGGTCAAAACCCCCTCAGTCAAAACCCCCTCCAGTCAAAACTCCCTCCAGTCAAAACCCCCTCCAGTCAAAACCCCCTTATTTAGGAAATAATTATAAGAAATGACAAAATAATTAATACCCAAAATATTTATTCACACTTGCATATTATAACATTTGATTGCATTGCAGAGCATTCCCATCGCACTGTAGACTTAGACTTGTTCTTTCTGGTATACATATATCCTTCATGCAGAAGCTTTTGACCACCCTTGTGATTTTGTATCACTTCCATGGTTGTTCACAGAATGAATGATTAATAGACCAGACCCTAACCATTTTCTTGTAGCATCCCATGTGACATTTGCTGCATGTACTCGACTTTCATGTTCAAAAATAACTGCTCAATCATTAATCCCATCAATAGCTAAGATCCCTTCAATAGCTAAGATCACATAAGTAACAGAGATTGCTAATTACTATCAAATTCTTTCATTATATTATTTAAAGGATTTCTCAAGGCTTCCCAATTACATTAATCCCTGCAGCAGCTAGCCAAGATCAAGCTGTTGTTGTTGTTGTTGTTGCTAATTACTATCATGTTCTTTCCTTATATTGCAAATTACTATCAAGTTCTTTCATTATACTATTATATTATATAAGTAGTTTTCCTAGGCTTCCCAATTACATCTATCTCTAAGATCAAACATTTTGTAAAAACTACAATTCTAAGTCTATGAGTAGCTACACTGAAAGCCTAAAGTCTATGTAGTGTAACATACACTAAATAACAACATAAATAAATATATTTCAGATAATTATTCAAAAGAGATTAAAACAATTATTCATCTATGTTAATATTATACCAACTTTACCACTATAAATACCAAACAATAATAATAAGAGGGGGTTTTGACCGTCTGACTATTTATTGCAGGGGGTTTTGACTGGAGGGGGTTTTGACCGAGGGGGTTTTGACCGAGGGGGTTTTGACCGAAGGGGGTTTTCACCTGGATTCAAGTGGAACACGTGCATTTTTAAAACGCGAAAATGTTATTCTATTGAATTGAATTGTATGTTTGGAATATTATTTTGAAGATATCTTTCAAATGTGAAACATGGTAAACCATTGTTCGGTGTATGGATGTACAAAAGCTGCAGTTAAAGGCAAAAGAAGTTTGCATATTTTTCTCAAAGACAAACCGACATTGTTTGCACGGAAGCAGTTCGTAAACCGAACACGTGCGTATTGGAAAGGACCGTCAAGATGGGATTCGATTTGCAATGACCACTTCACACCTGGGGATTACGACAATTATCTAAGATGGTCGATGGGAATGGCACCAAAACGTTTGTTAAAGAACTTGTTACAACAACCGTCGTTACTGCGACATTTACACCATCCGACCACAAATTGTCGGGAACAAACGTACATCAGTGTTATTCTGTTCATTAAAACGGAATTCACACCTTCCGACACCGACAGAGCAAATTAGGAACAAACGTGCATCTGACGTCTGAAAACACCTCTTTACAACGACATTACATAATCACAGATACCGTAGCATATTGGCAGTACACATACAACCACTTAGATTCCTTGATCTCGTAGTTAGCCGACTATGTCACATGCTGTCCGAGCTACCGATGTCTGCGAAATCTGTAGACATGTATTGCTTTTGCAAATAAGCCTTTAGTTAACCAATTAAAAGATCAACTTCGAACAATAAAATCTTCTATTTTCATATTTTGTAAACGAAACAGGTACCAATCGTAGATGTCTGTATCCAAGTAATGATTAGACTGACGATGAATGCGCCTTGTTTAATATATTTAATTATGTTTTTTGAAAACATATTTAATGTATGTACGTGTATTTGTTGTTTTTAATAATAATTGCAATACATTAATTATTTAAATGCTATCCAGTCATCAGTTAATATTAATTAGTATTAGTAAAAAATATTTTTCCTACATTTATTTTTTTAACATATATAAATGCATCGTGTTGAGGTGTATCTTCGTGCCAAATATGAACAATGTACACCTCAGCATTAACATTCGGGGTTTGTTTTTGTCACCGGGCGACGACCGGGCTCCGGGCTTCAAATAGGCTGAACGCATATGGCTCGACGGATCATCTTCGGTGTACTACGGTTCAAACTGATAGGTAAGTACCGCTAACGGATTTTCTCCTTCTTCCTCACCAGTCGAGGTAGCATTAGAATAAATAAATAAATGCGACAAGTCCGAAATGAACAAACTAACGTCCGATAAGAATGAGCTATTTTCCGAAGAATCGTTACATGTCATGTCATGTCATGTCATAGGGTTTTACGTGCACATTCAGAGCAAGCCGGCTCTTCCGTCCATGACAGGAAAGGTGGGGGGAGGGGAAGGAGGGACCGCCTGCACTGGCAGGTGCAAGGGAGCACCAGCAGCCCGATTGAATCGGTAGCAGGCGGGTGGGGGTGGGGTGGTGGTGCTATGGAATTTGAATGGAGCCGTTAATGCCAAAGAGAAAGTGGTGCGCAATTTTGTTGAGGAAATTTTGGCGCAATTTTGAACGGTCGGTCGAAAGGTAAATGGCCGAGCTAACATAGGTTTTGATATTAGTGAATCGAGAGTAGCTCGGTTCATGCTGTCGCCATGCTAATCTACTAATGAATGAGTGGAATTCACCTGATTTTACGTCACAGGTCAGATGCGGGTTAAATCGACTGGGTCAGTGTTTTTTCCCCGAGCTTTATTAATAATTGGGGTGGTATTTTTGTTTTTTATGTTTAATAATGTAATCTTTATATATTTCTTATATATACTGTGTATTAATAATGTGCCATGATTGTGGACCTTTAAATATATTCGACTATTATATTACTAAACTAACTAACTTGACCCCAAAAACCCACGAATAGACACTACAAATCAAATGACTTAAGGACGGCGTCCGTTTTGGATTTTGGCGGCCATCTTGAATTTGAAGTCGAAATTAACTAATCCATTTACATAAGTTTGACCTTAAACTATTTAGTTTGGTCTTTTTGTCTTCTTCTTCTTCTTCTTCTTTTAAACACCACACACATTTAACACAGAGACAAAGACATTTTTATTTTACAGATTAAGACACTTAGTTCTTGTTTAATATAATGGTAACTATACTTCATACATCTACTTGGCATACGAATTAATACACTTACTTGTGTATAATATAATAGTAACTACACTGCTTAAATCTATTTGGCATACATGTTAAGACATACAAATTGTATAATGTAATTATTAAATCCATAGGCATGTATTACAATTTACTAATTTATATATATTCACTGCTGTGTTCTCTATGTTTGAATACGCATGTCGATGTTTGCAATGGTCTGGATTTGTTTAATACTTTTTTTGTATTCAACACTTCTTTTCCATTTCTATCTGTTCTTCGCGTATTTTTACAAACTTCTATTTATCTTTGTCAAAGGCACGTCAAGCTTTATAGCCAATCCTCGAATTTTGCTTACAGTAGTAGTAGTATCTGGATAGGGAATGGTGTCAATTATCAGATCCAGTATAACCAAATTCGAAATATAGAAAATTCCACCTATAAAAGAGTAAACTTAATCATTTAAGATGGCGTATGTAAAAATAATGACGGTAAACTGTCAGGGACTAGAAGATCCTAAAAAACGTCAAGATGTACTTAATTACTTAAAATGTAAAAATTATTATATTTATTTCTGCAAAATACCCACTTCAGAGTAGAACTAGAACTATATATAAAAACACAATGGGGATATAAATGTGTGTTTAATCCTTACGTTGGAAATGCAAGAGGAGTAGCCATTATGTTTAATAATAACTCTGAATACGGTACGAAATACACGAAAATAGAAAAAGACAATTCGGGCAACTTCATATTGATAGATATCACTATAGAAGGAGAGAGAATTATTCTTACGACCTTATACGGACCAAATAGAGATAATCCTAAATTTTATGAAAATATTTTTAACAATTTAGAAGATTTCCAAACTGATAAATATATAGTTTGCGGAGATTTTAATTTAGTACTGAATCAGAATTTAGATACAAACACTATAAATATATTAATAATCCTAATTCACGTAATACAATTATAGAAACGGCAGAAATGTTAGATTTAAAAGATCCGTTTAGAGAATTTTATCCAAATTTAAAACGATATACATGGAGGAAGAAAAATCCAGCAAAACAAGCCAGACTAGACATCTTTTTACTTTCAAATAATTTAATACCATATGTACAAAAAAAAATTGTAATCGAAAATAGTTACCGATCTGACCGTTCTGGTGTAGTTGCCCACTTGAAAATAAATGAGGTTGAAAAGGGAAGTGGAGTTTGGAAATTTAACAACGCATTGTTGGTAGTACTAAACCAAATAACTTCCGGCTGGGTCAAAGTTCGAGGTGCACCCAACTTTTGATAGAGAAGTGAACACCACAAGTCCTGTGATTGGTTATAGATGTGAGTGTGTTGGTTGTAAAAAATAATAGTTTCATCTGGGTAAAAAAATATGCAGTTTTATTTCATCTAGTACCAATGTGTCAAGTAGCCGTGTGCTTGAAACATGCATGGGGTACCTGTAAAAAAAAGTGCTCGAATTTTGTGCGGAACTAGGGTAATCATAGACGCTACCCGTTATCTCAGAAACTAGCAGCTTGACCCCCAATTTTTTCTGATTCACTTTAAGTGTGAGGGGTGGTAGTATTTATATCCGTGGCATTTATGTCGGTTGATACGTTGCAGGTAGGAGTTTTAGCCACATATGTTACTATTGTCGTCTATGGGATTTGATTTGGTAGTATACACCCTGTTAAGAGATAAAGAATATGTAAAAGTTATTAAAAATACAATTGAAAATGTTAAAACGCAATACGCAGTTCCTGTCTGTTTAAGAGAAAGTATAAGTACAATACCCAATGAAGCGATACAATTCGTAATAAATGACCAACTTTTTTATGAAACTTTATTAATGAAAATAAGAGGGAAAACGATTTCATATTCTGCTTACAGAAAAAAGAAACAAAATTAATTAGAAAAACAAATATGTGATGAAATTAGAATATTAGAATGCAACGAAGAAATGACTGATATAAATATAATAGAAGAAAAAAAACTACAACTAGAGAAATTAAGAGAAGAAAAATTAATGGGACATTATATAAGATCAAGAGCGAAATGAGTTGAAGAGGGAGAAAAGCCAACGAAATACTTCTGCAATATGGAATCGAGAAATTATTACAGCAAGTTAATATCAAGACTACAGTTAGAAAATGGTGAAGAAATAACAAATCAGAAACAAATACTTTTAGAAACCCAAACATTTTATTAAAAAACAACTGTATTCTGCGCCCTCAAGTGAAGTAAGTGACGAGATTATAGATAAATTAAATGGACTTAATTATAATAAGCTAACTAACGAGGAAGCAAATGCACCGGAAGGAGAAATAAAATATTCAGAAGTGCTATCATTTTTTAAAAATATGAAAAATGAAAAAAGCCCTGGGTCTGATGGATTCACTGTTGAATTCTTCAAGTTCTTTTGGATTGATTTAGATTATTTTATCATTAGATCAATAAATTATAGTTATATTGTCAAAGAAATGTCTGAAGTCCAAAAGCTGCGTATCATTACCTGTATTCCCAAACCAAATAAACCAAAACAGTTTTTAAAAAAATTGGAGGCCTTTAACATTGCTTAACTGTACTTATAAACTAGCTTCAGGCTGTATTGCCAATAGAATAAAAACAGTGCTAGATAAAATAATTAGTAACGATCAAACTGGTTTCATTAAAGGTCTATATATTGGTGAAAATATTTGATTAATATATGATATCATGCACTACACGGACGTCCACGATATACCAGGTCTCCTGCATTTGGTAGATTTTGAAAACGCTTTGGGCATTTATTGAAAAATCATTAGACATTTTTAATTTTAAAGCCTCAATTAAAAACTGGATTAAAACTCTATATAATAATTCAATGTCGAGGGTGATTCAAAATGGCTTTCTGTCAGAAACATTTAAATTAGAAAGAGGATGTAGACAAGGTGATCCACTTTCTCGTTATATTTTTATTATTTGCGCTGAAATTCTAGCTATATTAATTTAAAAAAATAACGAAAACATAAATGGAATAACAATCGATGGTGAACAATATTTAATATCCCAATACGCAGACGATACAACTTTTATATTGGATGGAACTCCCGGATCTCTATTTAATACTTTAACAATATTAGAATATTATGCCACAGTATCTGGATTAAAAATAAATTATACAAAATCAAAAGCTACTTCGATAGGCAGTAAAAAAAAACCCCTCAAAAGATGTTTATCACCATTCAAGATGGAAATTGGAATGGAATACAACAGAATTTAAGATGCTCGGAATAACGTTTACAGTAAATTTACAATTAATTGTTAAAGCGAATTACCCGACAAAAATTAATGAAATTAAACTATTGATAAAACTATGGTCAATAAGGAAGTTAACTGTCTTAGGAAGAATAACCGTATTAAAAACACTAATAATACCTAAAATTACATATTTACTAACTTCACTACCAAACCCATCCAAAAAAGAAGTTGACAATTTGAATAGATTATTTCATAAATTCATTTGGCAAAATAAACCCGATAAAATAAAACGAGTCTTATTAGCTCAAGAATTCAAAGATGGTGGATTACAAATGTTAAATATATATAGTTTCATGATGGCTTTAAAAGCTACATGGCTTAGGAGACTATTTTGAGGTAACCCAAAATGGATTAAACTGTTTGAATCTACTACTAACTTATCCAATAGAGACCTTGTAATAAATGGAGATTATTATTTGAATATAAAAAGAAATAAATTAAAAAACATGTTTTGGAAAGATGTCTTATACAGTTGGGAGTTAATTCAACAAAAACAAATTTTGGAAAAAATAGAAGACATTTTAAGCTCAAATATTTGGTACAACAGCAATATAACAATAAATACAAAACCATTCTGTTATAAAAATTATTTAGAAAAGGGAATAATATTTATAAACGATCTTCTTGATGAAGATGGAAATTTTTTACACATTTGAGAAATTAAAAAAAATATATAACGTAAATTCACACTTTTTAGAATATTCATCACTTATAAACAGCATTAAGGCATTTATAAATAAAGCAGACAATGTTAGAAATGGCCACTTTACATTGCTAACTAATCCTGTATTTCCGGTAAAATTTAATATTATTCTTAAAAGTCAAACAGGTATTAAAGACATGTATAAACTATTAAATCACGAAATTATTACACCAACATCACAAATAAGATGTAGAAACCAAAGTTTTGCTTTTGACTCAAAAGAATGGGGAAACTATTATAGAGTGCCTTTTATAAGTCTCAAAGATACAACTTTGATATGGTTTCAATACAGAATTATACACCAGATACTAACAACTAATACTTTTTTACATAAAATTAAATACATAGATACTAATGAATGTACGTTCTGTGGCAGTTCCCCAGAAACATTAACACATTTATTTTACTATTGTAATAAAGTGACTGATCTGTGGCATGCTGTTGTAAATTGGATTTTAAACAAAAAAGGAATTCGAATAAAATTAAATAAAACAATTATTTTATTTGGACAAATAAGCGATATAAAAGACATATTTATAAACTGGCTGTTAATAAACATTAAATATTATATATACAAGACAAAAATGGAAAAAAAAATGAAATAAATATAATAGCTGCTCAAAACTTTTTACAAAATAAATACGAAATAGAAAAATATATTCTTTTTAAAAACTGTAAATATGAAGAGTATAATACAATCTGGGCACCATGGAAACCGACTCTTCAGTCAAGAAAGTAATTTGATGGAAGATAATAGAAACAATTATCAAGCGAGCGCTTGACGTGAATTTTGACATTATTACTTATCACTATAATTACCTACTATAACTTCTCTTTTTAACATTCTTTCTTTCTAAACTTATATATTTATTTTATGTCCACATTACATCAACCAGCCTATTTAAATATATTTCTATTAACTAGCCATTTATAATACTACTATCTACATGTACATATGCATTAATATTAAATATATCACCATCTACATTATTTGTATAAGTATTACTATTACTATAATCAGCATACTACCACAAAGTGTATGTACTCCCAGTATTTAGCGTGTATAATCTAATTTATATTCTGTGAGGCGATGAATCAGGGCACCCCAACCCTGGCATCGTCAAAATGAGCTGGGGACAATACAATTTTTTTTTTAAATTAGATATATATATATATATATTGTATTATACATATAGATGTATATATATGTATATCACTAATATACATCACAATATATATTGTATTATACATATAGATGTATATCACTAATATACTGAACTTCAATGAAAACGCATCTACCAATGATCAGTTGTTAATGCTATTGCTTTATTACAAAAAAACCAACAGTTAAATGTACTAATATTTCTTGACTAAACGACATGACTGGTGCGTTTTCACTGATGTTCTTTATATATTATATTTTATGTTTGATCCATGTACAATTTGACAATCGAATCCTCTTGTGTGTATTAATATGTACTATATAGTGTATGTGAATATCTGCTGTGCTATATATATACCATAGAGATATGACACTTGCAATTTTGACGTATGTGTATATATATTTATTTGTTATATGTATACAATTCTCTGATGCTACCGTTTGGTGGCCTTGAGCGAAATAAAGATCTGTTCTGTTCTAATAAACTTGTAGCTTAAAGTAATAAAAGAATTAAGATTTACTGACAGGTGATTTAGCAGCCGTTATTATCCACCAAAGTACACAATATTCATTTCAACTTATTTCCGTGTTATATCCAATTAATGTTCAAGCACGATGTCCTGGGTACACCTCAGCTATCTAGGTTGTCTGTCCAGGACAGTGGGTCAGTTGTTAGTTTATTAGTGAGAGAGAAGATGGTGTAATGGCATTACACCTACCCACTGAACCCTTAACAACTCGCTCTGGGTTGGAGCCGATACCGGGTTGCGAACCCTGTACCTACCAGCCTGTAGTCCGCTGGCTTAACCACTGCGCCACCGAGGCCGGTATTTATTCACAGGTGATATAGCAACCGTTTATTATCCACCAAAGTACACTATATTACTTCTGGTCAATCAGTTGTGACAAAGGGCAGCAATGAACAGGAAGCGGGAAAAGTTAATTTTGGGTAATGACACCACTAGACAACATTAATTAATTAATCATCAGCTAAAATATGTCAAACATTTGGTAATTTTGACTTGTAGTCTTCAGAGAAAACCCACTACATTTTTACATTAAGTTAAAGTTTGTTTTGTTTAACGATACCACTAGAGCACATTGATTAATTAATCATCGGCTTTTGGGTGTCAAACATTTGGTATTTCTGACTTGTAGTCATCAGAGGAAACCCACTACATTTTTCTTAATGCAGCAAGGGATCTTGTTATATGCACTTTCCCACACATTAACAGCAAGGTATCTTTTATATGCATTTTCCCCACAGACAGGACAACACATACCACGGTATTTTGATATAACAGCCATGGGGCAATGGTTGGGAAACGGAAGACTAAGAACAGTCAAAGTCTACAGCCAATTCGGACCATACAGCCAGCAGTCTCAGTAATCTGCAGGCAGGTACTTGATCAAGTGTGGATTCAAGGTAGATTCTATTTGTAAAAGGAAATGTGTCTGCAGACGTTCACCATTCAAGCGCACAGCACTTCCACACAAATGTATAATAAGAGAAAATGCTGATCCAACAATGTGTGACTGGTGGGTAGTTGCGTGAGCGACTATCTTGGATTATGAACCAATATGGCAGTGGTCTCTCCAGTATTCAGGAAAGGGATGGAGGGAATCGGTAGAGCTGATTCCACTTATAGGAAGATATGGTACCTAAGATTTGCAGGGTACAAGTACTTCGAAAATGTCTTGTAAACGACGATGAACCTGATTACTCTGGTAGTTCAAGACGATGGCGGTCTAAATAACCGGCTGGCGGATATTACTATCGCTGCCAATGGATGGCGGGCGTATTGGAAATTAGTCTTAAGAGATGGCGGGCCCGCCATCGCTTATGACATGTAGCGAGACCCCAGTATGGTGTTAATCAACATACAAACAGTACCCTCACATAGCAATGCCTTGGAATTGAAGGTATATAATTATGTTACAGTCAATGTCTCAAATAATTCAATTTACAAATTGTCTAACTTTTATATTAATTATTTTAAAAACTGACTGGAAAAAATTAATCTATTTACTTGAAAGAATGACTGAAATTAATTTGATGAAAGAAAATATAAAAGTAATGTGGGTGGGGTTTTTTTGTTGTTGGTTTTAAAATCTTTATTGACACCATATGCTATCAGTTAATCAAGGACATTCAAGGGCATTTACCAGAACAGCTGGACTCCCTTTTGCAAGACCTGAAATTTCACGGTCGCGTACCGAATATTCCATCGAATTCCTAGAGCAGTGAACTCGACTCAATAGCATCTTTTTAATAAACTCTTGAAATCCTGCAATATTACTGACATTAGATACGTCTAACTGTCAACAATCTGATGGACTTAACACAATCGTTATATTTCCAGCTGAGAGCATGGCATATATATAAGATAGACCTCGTACTAGCTGGCTTCCAAAGCTGAAGTGGTAAGAGTCGATAGCAATGGCATTGTCAGTTCTACTTGTGGTGGTGAGTATCTATTCTGTGCACATTTTAGTGTATTATAATTTTATGCTTAGTTGAGTGGCAGCAGGGTTCGACTTTTCCTTGGTTTGGGTTTGTTTTGGGTGTTTTGGGTGTTTTGTGGTGTTTTTTGTGTTGTTGTTTTTTGTGGGGTTTTTTTTATTTTTTTTATTTTTTTGTGTTGTTGATTTTTGTGGGGGTTTTGGCGGTGTGTTTGTTTTGTTGTTTGTTTTTTTTGTGTGTTTTTTTTGGTGTGTGTGTGTGTGTTTTCCCTTGTATTCTTTAGACCAAGTATCACAATCGCCATTTATGGCGTTGACGTAATAGTCCTGCAGCAAAGGCTGAAAAATAGCTTTATTTTTTAGGTAACCGGGACCGGAAAAAGAAAGAAAGAAATGTTTTATTTAACGACGCACTCAACACATTTTATATGCGGTTATATGGCGTCAGACATATGGTTAAGGACCACACAGATTTTGATAGGAAACCCGCTGTCACCACTACATGGGCTACTCTTTCCGATTAGCAGCAAGGGATCTTTTATTTGCGCTTCCCACAGGCAGGATAGCACAAACCATGGCCTTTGTTGAACCAGTTATGGATCACTGGTCGGTGCAAGTGGTTTACACCTACCCATTGAGCCTTGCGGAGCACTCACTCGGGGTTTGGAGTCGGTATCTGGATTAAAAATCCCATGCCTCGACTGGGATCCGAACCCAGTACCTACCAGCCTGTAGACCGACGGCCTAACCACGACGCCACCGAGGCCGGTTCGGGACCGGAAGTATAACATTTGTCACTGTGGCTGAAATTAATATCTGGTGTATTGAGTTCTTGAAAATATAAGATTTAGTTTTTAAATTTGTATCATTAAAAAAATTATATCTTCAGAATTAATACACTTAGAAAAAAAAAATCTTGGTGTTCAAAGCTAATATTTATGTTGTCAGTGAGTTCATTAAAACTGTACATATTAATACTGTCAATTATTGGGTTAACAAATATTCAAAATGACTGACTAAAATGGCTGTATTTTTATGAAAATCTAATAATATTGTGCATCATGACTTAGAAAAAATAAATTTCATGTCAAATGTTAGGTTTCGATTGTTGGTAAGTTTAGTTAGCATAGTTTGAAAATTCCGAAAATAAAATATATATAACTGCAAATTGTAAATAATTGTCTAAAATAATCAATTCAGATGACAGACATACATGTCATACCGTTTATCTATCGGTTACTCAGTAAGGAATTTTTGTCATTATACAGCTATTAGCATCCTCAAACCAACCACTAAAGTCCGAATAAATTAATGAATGAATGAATGTTTAGTAAAACTCTAGCACGAAAACCTGTGAGGGCAGTGCATAAAACTGTCACAATATGTCTACTTTCCTTAGACACAGAATACAAACTAGTTATCTTCCTAATACACTGTCAGATTCTCTATCAACTGACGTAACTTATGTTGGTGGATCTGCACATTATGGCATAATCCTGTTGATACATTGAAAACTTGATGTTCTAAAATGCAATTTCCTGCTTTCTACAAGTAAAATTAATGTAGGCAAATGTTTATTAATGTCAGTATTTCAAATAATTATGTAAAGCTATTATATACTTTAAATATATGTCAAACATAAAATTACGGGTCTCGTTTACCTCTGCAGACGTCCATGCCGGTATCTCGTCCCGCTCCGATCTGAACACAAAACATCTTAGCTAAACCTAATATATTTTAATTATTACATTTCCATATATATATATATATATTATTATTATATATATATATATATATATATATATATATATATATATATATATATAAAACTAAAAAACCCCACCTAAAAACAAAACCCTGCCATATTATTCAGCCATTTTGAATGTTTGGCAACCCATTATTTGACAAAATTACAAATAGTTTTAATGAACTTAGTGACTGCACAAACTTGGCATTTGACACCAAGATCATATATCTAAGTGTTTCAAAGATATCAAATGTTAATGATGAGCTAGAGGCCAGCTTGTTTGCACCAACTTTATTTTATTTTCATGAACTCAACACCCAAAGATTAATTTCAGCCATAGTGACAAATGACTTCCGGCTACGGTACACTTCACTTTTAGGGGTCTCTGCTGCAGGACTATAAAGGAAAGGACAGAAATATGTTTAACACCTCAACATATTTTAAAATGCTATTTGGTGCTAACATTTTGGGGGTTTTTTTAACGAGAGAGAGAGAGCGAGAGAGAGAGAGAGAGAGAGAGAGAGAGAGAGAGAGAGAGAGAGAGAGAGAGAGAGAGAGAGAGAGAGAGAGAGAGAGATTAATATTGTGTTAATTATTGAAGAAGAAAAATCTAGTTCCTATGTTTGCAAAAACTATTAAATAATACATCAAACGTTTATCCTCCAATATCGTGTCATCCGCAATTGTCTTATAAAACAGACCTACAGAACAATAGTCTCCCTTGTCATGATTGCTAATGATGTCATTACAAAGTTCGCGCCCTTTAAATTTGGGAAGTAAAAGGTGGCTTGTCGATAGACGAAAATTGAAATTGAGAGAGAGAGAGAGGGTTGTAGAGTCTATTCCTTTCAATAAATTATGCAATGGATTTTTACTAACACTTTTGCAAAGACTTTCATGCGTGTATGTCTCTGTCTGTATGTTATTAAAAAACCACGACAAAATGTTTGTAATGTTTTTGTGTTTTGGGGGTGTTGTTTATGGCATAGTTAACTTCTTCTCAAAGAAATAGCATTTTATTTCGTTTTCAGATTGCTGTGGGGTGTATTTCGGAAGCAAGCAGTTACAGAGATCTGATTCCAAATTTCAAATGTTACGTAAGTTGGACCGTTGTATTGTTCGTATAAATATCAATATCACACACACACGCACGCACGCACGCACCTGCGCGCACGCACACACATACACATAAGTACACACACAAATACACACATATATATACAGACATGCATGCATTCATGCTTTCATACATATAGTGGGCGGAACGTAGCTCAATGATAAAGCAATAGCCTTAAACGCGGTCGGTCTAGGATCGATACCCGTCAGTGACGCAGTTTTTCTTTCTTTCAAGGAACATAAAAGGTTTCAGACACCTCAAGTGCTGTTCCATAGCATACAGTTCCACATTCTGCACTTAAATCATTCCTCTCTCGTTCCAGCCAGTGCACCACGACTGCTATATCAAAGGCCGTGGTATGTGCTATCTTGTCTGTGGGATGGTGCATATAAAAGAACCCTTGCCACTAATGAAAAACAGTAGCGGCTTTTCTCTCTTAGACTATATGTCAAAATTACCAAATGTTTGACATCCAATAGCCGGTGATAAATAAACCAATGTGCTCTAGTGGTCTCGTTAAACAAAACAAAATGTTGTTTTCATGCATGCATGCATACATACAGACAGACAGACAGACAGACAGACTATGAGGATGGGGTGGGGCAGAGAAATTTTATCCATAGTCCCCAACTCTGACGGATTTGCAATAACCCTATACTGCAATTGCTTTCAAAATAAGGTAGTTATTTTCTTTTCTTCAGAACAATAATATCAGATGTTGCCAAGGTTATGAGTGCAAATCGTGGAGAAATCTTGGACCAGTTTGCGTCAGTAAGTAACTGATCTTGAATCAACACCTAGACTTGTGGGGGGGGCAAGGGGAGGGGGGAGGAGTAAGGGAAAGGAGGGTCAGGGCACAGTTATATCGGGTCTCCTATAAATAAATAAATAAATAAAATAATTAAAGCAGTTTAAAAAAAATTTTGTTAAAGTTGCCAAGTCGTACTCTTAAAGAACTATCTTACCTGGGGCGCGACGTAGCCAAGTGGTAAAGCGTTCGCTTGATGCGCGGTCGGTCTTGGATCGATCCCCGTCGGTGGGCCCATTGGGCTATTTCTCGTTCCAGCCAGTGCACCACGACTGGTATATCAAAGGCTGTGGTATCTGCTATCCTGTCTGTGGGATGGTGCATATAAAAGATTTCTTGCTGCTAATCGAAAAGAGTAGGCCATGAAGTGGTGACAGCGGGTTTCCTCTCAATATCTGTGGTCCATAGCCATATGTCCGACGCCATATAACCATAAATAAAATGTGTTGAGTGCATCGTTAAATAAATAAAACATTTCCTATTTTACCCATACAGTCAAAAATATCATTCGACTAGCGCACTACGCCCTAACCGGAACGGCAGTCAAACGAGTTCAATGACCAAATTAAAATCGATTATGGGTAATAAATAGGATATTAAATTTGCTGAGATTTCGTATCATGTTTATGTTCCTCGTGAAATAATTTTTGAAACTGACGAAAATTATTTCACTCGGGACATAAACATGATACGCTATGGAATATATATGGAATACATATATTTTGTTCAGTTTTTTTTATATTTTTAAAGTATATATTTTCAGGTGTGGATCCTCTCTTACATGCATCACTGTTCCCTCCCTCCCCCCCCCCCCCCCCCTCTCTCTCTCTCTCTCTCTCTCTCTCTCTCTCTCTCTCTCTCTCTCAGCCCCTATCAAGGATTCAGACACCAAAATCACTTTCTGAGACCATAATAATCACGTCATAGAACTTTACAAATGCGGTCTAAATTTATATCTGTACATCATTGTGTCTAGCTCTATCTTTATATATATCTCTCATCTTTTTTTTCTGCGACTGTAGGTCTGTCGGTCTGGGGTTTGTTTTATGCAGACACACACATTGATGGTGACAGTGATTATATATATATATATAATTACAGACAGACAGCCACCCAGACAGACAGACGGGCAGGATGAGGCAGACACAGATAGAAATAGAAACAGACCTGCGATCTTTAATTGTGTGTGTTTATATATATATATATATATATATATATAGAGAGAGAGAGAGAGAGAGAGAGAGAGAGAGAGAGAGAGAGAGAGAGAGAGAGAGAGAGAGAGAGAGAGAGAGAGAGAGAGAGAGAGAGAGAGAGAGAGGGAGGGAGGGAGGGAGGGAGAGAGAGAGAGAGAGAGAGAGAGAGAGAGAGAGAGAGAGAGAGAGAGAGAGAGAGAGAGAGAGAGAGAGATAGAGATAGATAGATAGATAGATATAGATGTAGGTATATATATATAAATATAAAATGATGTTTATAAATACTTTCAGAGAAAAATTTCCGATGTAACAGTTTCTTCGATTGGGGTACTACTCATTCTGACTTCACCCAATCGCTTCAGTCTTACTCTGGTTTGCAGACCTGCAACCCGTCATACGATGACGACGATTTCGGCGGGAGAGGCTGCAACATCCTCGCGAAATGCTGCCGAGTGAAGTCCGGCGGAGGCTGGTGGGAAAGCATCATTGGAGGGAGGCAACGTGGGGTTTGCGTGACGCCACCGTCCTACGACCCCTGTAAATGGGGTCAGACCCGTAACTGCGTCTGTCCCAACAGATGGGACAACGACTGGTTAAACAACCACAACAACGGCTGGGACTGGTTGTTAGACCTCTTGTAAAAAAAAAAAAAAAAAAAAAAAAAAAAAAACCTTAAAGGCATATTGTCACAGACCACTGACCTATTTAATGGTCAAACAAATTATTACCTGAACAAAAATAATTCGATTTGTCCCTACATGTAATTTATTCAACCATCTTCATAACCACCATACTCCATTTATTAATGACATTTTTGTAAATATAATTTAATTATGGCAATGTTCCATAATTCAAAAACTAACATTGCTGAGAGGGTTGACATGGATTTCACTCCATCATGGTTCAGTTACTGTGATGCAATAGCTAGATTTGGTTTCCAACAATTAATGTAATTTTTAGTTATCATCCATTCTTAGAGAAATAAGGTCCTTAAATCCGTGACATTATGCCTTTAATAATTAACCAGCAAACTGAACTGTAGCGTTCAAAATGCATTAAAGGGACAGTCCTGAGTTTACAACCAATGTAAAATGTTTCCGATCATTGAGACTTTTCGATGACGTAACATACAAATTAAATACGTTTTCTTATTTAAAATATCAATGTCTGTATTTACAAGGTGTTTGTTGTTCTCCTAAACTTTATTTGATTCCCTGATATATAGGTAAATTCAGATTTCGGCTACTAAACACATTAGGACGGCCAGAAACGTATTGAATATACACAATTTTGTAAATAAAAGAAAATTGTATTTTGATATTATTTTAGTTAAAAGGAATTTATTAGTCAAAAACCTGTTACAATGAAAGCAACCCTGGGACAGTCTCCAAAAGAACACTGACTATGTTATACCAGTTCCATATAACGGAAATAAAACTTTTCTGAAATCAATTGTCTTTTTATGTTTTCATTATACTTTGTGTATTTATAGATGTACCTTATTTTCTAAATACGATAAGACACCTTTCAAAATGGGATAAAAGCTAAATAATTAATAGGATTGTTAAGATATAATTTTATTATTAAACATTTGACAATCAAAAAGTGAGTGTGGGCACACAAGTTTGTGTGTGTATACATGTGTGTGCGTATGTGTGTGTGTGTGTGTGTGTGTGTGTGTGTGTGGTGGGGGGGGGGGGGGGGGCGCTCGTGCGTGCATTTGTGTGTAATACTAATAATAACAAATAAAAAAGTTTTTTTTTTAAAAATAAATGACCAGGTTACAATTTACAAGCGGTACGTGACGTCCCGGATTGAGATCAAAGGGTAAGTCAACCGACACGAGGTCAAGAAGAACAAACACTTGCGTTCCATTTTACGAAGCGATCTTAACGCTAAGATCACCGTAAGTGCAGACGGTAGCTATATGCATTTAAGGTAACATTAGCGTTAAGATCACTTCGTAAAACGGGGACCAGGAGCATTACTGAAACCAATTTTTTAAAACCTAAACGGATGACGTTTGACGTTGCCCTCACCCCTTCCCAGTCCCAACCCACTTACCCCCCCCCCCCCCACCACCACCACCCCCGAATCCACGCCTGAACAGTGATACGATGTCTATATTATGACAATTAAGAGACGGTTTGGCAACAACACAGAAGGTAATTTATAGCTATACCATCAATTGTCATCTATTATAATGAATCATGTCAAAGTATCTGCTAATAAATCACCACGTCATTTTTACCTACATGCCTGATAATACTGTTTGTGTCATTTACTCTTCATTACAAAGTCCTAAAATTTTCACGTATAGCCGTGGGTCAGATGGTTGTAATGAAAACTTAATCTGCCTTAATCTGTGTTCCGTCAGTCACAATACTTTTATCAACACACCGAATCCCGCCCATCACAGTAAATTATGATTGTATTGTTGGGGGATTTGTAAACATTTAATGAGATAAATTAGGTGCATGTATACGTGGTCTATAAATATTACATCCTGTTCGTACCATGCTGTCTGGAATTGATCGGGAATCACATCATCAGATCTAATTATTGACCTTCGGTAACAGATGTTAACGAGCAGACGAGAGTTGGGCGCCATTATAAAACAAGAGTAGTAGTACTGGAAAAAAAGTATTAGACGAGACTCTTGGAAATTGGTGGTCGCTATAAACACAAAACGGAAGAAGGAAGAAGTGCTGAACAAAGGGAGGAGTGCTGGACGCCATTAAAAACAAGAAAAAGCACTGTTGGACATCTGGATGCCAATATAAAAACCTCAAAGGGGGTTGCTGTTAAAATCTCACGAAAGAAGACACCATGAAAGGTTTCTGCTGCTCTCTACTGCTCGCTGTGCTCCTGCTGTTTGTACATTTGGATGTTTCTACTGCGCTGAGCTGTATGCCGTGTAAAAGGAACGTCCACTGTCCGCCACTTCCACCCAACTGTCAACCAGGTCGAAAGCCGTGCGCGTGTTGTGATGAATGCAGAGGAAAAGTTGGCAGTCCGTGCGGTTCCTTTAAAGTACCGTAAGCAATGTTTGTTAATTTGATTTTTGTCCTTTTCTCTGTTAGATATATTTATAGTCGTGCTTATGTCCACATGAGGTTCAAGTATGTTGTCTCGGGCTGTCTGATCAGGATCAAAATTGGCGAAAGAGAACTCGGTGTGGTGTCTTTAATACAGTGGAATTCCTCTAAACCGGACACCCTAGGAACCAAGTACAAAAATACAGTTTTAAGAGGTATCAGGTTTAGAGAGGTTCTCTTCTGTACAGATATTTAAAAAGGGGACGTGAAAAACGTCCGATTTTGAGGGAAATCCGGTTTACAGAGTTTCTGCTTTTGAGAGGTTTCACTGTATATGTATTTGCCGCTTGTTGGATATGAACCTAGTAACTTGTATATTTAAATTTGACTGTCAAACTACTGTTATCGTATGGTAAACAGTTACGGCAACACACCACCATGTGTCGTATCGTTACTTGCTGTAGCAGCTGCAATGTTTCAGACGTTATCGACTAACAGAGACTTCTTGACGACTGTAATTACATATCAAATATATTTTTCTGCACAAATTATTAGTGGCTGTATATTAAACGTGTTTCTGGTCGTTCTAATATTTGTACTAGGTTATATTTCATTTTATTTCCTAAAAAAGATTTTTTTCCCCTCAATATCCCTTGTTCAGAAACAGCTATAGACATGATGTATTAACAAAATTTTGTAAAAACTAAGAAACATACTACACATATATATTTTCACAGTGATATAAAACATGCAGTGAAGCTATGTTCACTCAAAAAACAACAAGCAGATATAAGTGGCGGTAAATGGCTCGCCTTTCATGGCTGCCGAATTTTATTTAATTAGGTTTTTGTTTGTTCTTAAAATTCAAATGATTATCTTTAGTAATGTTACAATTAAGAAGAAGTAATACAACTTAATACCACACTTTTTTGAGTGAAGGTGCGGCAAATAAACCGCACTAACAAGTACATGTACAAAGTAAAACCAAAATATTTTTGAACAAGGGTGGGAAGGGAGGGTGAAATTCTTATTTTCCTTAAAGTACTGGCAATTTTTTCAAAAAGAATAAAACAACGCACCACTGTGCTTGCTCAAAGTATGACTGAAGACAAACGAATTAGCATAATTTGGTCGGGTATAAAATAGGGAATCCGAGTAAGTATAAAATACGGAATCCGAGGGAGAAAGTATAAAATTGGATATTTGTGGAAAAAAGAGTCTTTTGTTAGACTCTGTATTTTTCCCCTCAATATCCCTTGTTCAGAAACAGCTATAGACATGATGTATTAACAAAATTTTGTAAAAACTAAGAAACATACTACACATATATATTTTCACAGTGATATATGAAGCTGTGTTCACTCAAAAAACAACAAGCAGATATAAGTGGCGGTAAATGGCTCGCCTTTCATGGCTGCCGAATTTTATTTAATTAGGTTTTTGTTTGTTCTTAAAATTCAAATGATTATCTTTAGTAATGTTACAATTAAGAAGAAGTAATACAACTTAGTACCACACTTTTTTGAGTGAAGGTGCGGCAAATAAACCGCCACAAGGACATCGTGAAATGTTTGTTTCATGATTCCGCCGCCACCCAAGCTGCATGTTGGAGATATACAAATTTGTGAGTTGGCAGTAGTTCGACTCTTCCGCCTACCACGTCAATATTGCAAATTTTTGGCATGTAGATTCCACAAAAGGAAGAAGATCCTACAGGAATGAGATTGATTACATCATATTAAAATGAATTCAGCAAGATTCAAAACTTTTCCCTATGATTTTTGAAAAATGGTGACAGATGAGCGAGTACCACTCCTGGACATTGCTCCCCACCCCCTTCCCTTTACTTAAAACCATACAGCATTAAAATTTAATATGGGTGTATCCAACATCACATAATGAAAACCGTGACCATGAGAGCGTACCGCTACTGAACATAGTCCCCGCTTTCCTCAGAAAGTATACTGAATAACTCTCTATAAATTCGAGCATACCGGTACTGAACCTTGTCACCAATTTCTTATAACACTAAAGACCAGTGTTAACATAATAATATTGTATTAGATGTTATTTAAGGAAGGCTGTGACCATAAGAGCGTACCGCTACTGAATATAGTCCCCACCTTCCTTAGACCAGTATACTGAATACAATGTTCACTAGAATGGCAATAACATAAAGTTGAGTATAGACACACCATGTGTGCTTTAAATGAATCATGATGTGCTCTGGGCACCGGATAATGCAAGTGCTGGGGATCGAATGTACCTCCTAAATGCGTCAGACTTCCAACGCCCCAGAAGACGAATCTGGGCATCGGAAAAACCTCTGGTTGCTGCATAAGATGCCCCGCCAATACGAAAACTATGCCCCTTGTACAGAGAGAAATCTAGATCACAGAATTGTAAACAACGACGAGTAATGTTGTCGAAATGCCTACGCGACAAAGGAATACCACTCGAATTTAAGAAAAGGCATCCAGATTGAGGTTCTCTCAGTGATAAGTAATTGTGTAGATTCCTAACTGGACAACACCGAGATGACGGAAGTCCTTCAACCGTGATAATATGGGGTTTTTTAGAGGAGTTATGCTTGAAAGCTCTGAAGGTTATGAAAAACCGGATAACTGCTACTCCAGACTTTTCAAAAGTAAGATCGGAGAGCTGAATTAGATTATCCAACTTTTCACTGGTGTAGTTAAGCAACTCTCCGATCCGCGCTAGACTGTAAAAAGCTGTTGTAAACATCGCCTTAAAGAGCTTGCGTTCATAATCCAAATTTAAGAGATAATCGAGAGCATCACACATACGAACCAGAATTGCTTCTGTAATTGGTAAACGAACGTCATATGTTGCTGCCAGTCGTGCTGTGCCCTGAACAGCTTTCCGAACCAAGAATGATTTCGTAGGGTCCTGAAATCCTTGCATGTTATGTATATATGCAAATGCGGACAGATGTGAAGCAATAGTGCTATGGGCCCATTTACGGTTGTGAGCATAAGCGACAAACAAAGCGATGTTTGCTACTGAAATTGGGATCTGCAGAGGTGAATGAAAATAGTGAATGGAAAATTCATTAAAATGTTGTAATGCGCGGTTGTATATTTTGAGGGACGCTGGAGAGAGTGACGCACTAAGGAGGTCATTCAATGTCTGAAGCACATCTGTTGGGAGATCAATGGAGACGTTGGAGTGGGTTGACTGTCTGCAGCTGGATGCAATTCCCTGAACCGCTTGACCTGTGAACGAGATAAGGCATCTGCTAAATGATTCTTACAACCTGCAATATGCCTGGCCCGAAATAAAATGTTATGTCGCAAACAATGTAAAACTAATGGACGAACCATCCCCATGACAACCTGATCACGCGAAGATTGTTTGTTAATGACTGACACAAGGGCTATGTTATCTGTGTAAAAACAGATAGCTTTGTTGGCTAGTAAGTGGCCCCAAGTATGAACTGCAACCACTATTGGGTACATCTCCAGTGCCGTAATGTGATGTGGTATAGCGCAAGGCTCCCATTTTCCATAAAACCAGGCATTGTTAAACACTGCACCAAAACCTATAGATGACGAGGAATCGGTGTACAGTAGCCAATCAGATGAGGTAAACCAACGATCGGAAAGGAAGAAGCAGTGACCATTGAACTCATTCAAAAATACTTCCCACATATCCAAATCTGCGCGGCTAGAAGTAGTCAAACGTATTTTATGACCTGGTTTTTTGACACCCTTAGTGAGATCAATAAGCCTCCTCAGAAATGCTTTTCCTGGGATAACAACTGAAGTTGCAAACTGTAAAGTGCCAATAATAGACTGCAGCTCTTTTAGAGTAGCCTTTTTTCGGCTCTTGAAGTTTTTACACAGGTCTCTACATTTCAACAATTTGTCCAGGGGTAGCCTAGCCTCTGATTTTATGGCATCTAAGGTGATACCCAAGAAAATCATAACCTGGTTCGGACCGAAAGTTTTGTCTTGGGCAAGTGGCACCCCAATTTTTGAACAGATATTTTGGAAACGTGCAAGTATTGTAATTGCATTTACTTCCGAATCTTCAATAAAAAGAAAATCGTCTAAAATATGTACAACGCTCTTTGCTCCTAATTTATTGTATGCAACCCACTCCAAAGCCGTGCTGAACTCCTCAAAGATCCTGCAACTTTCTGCCAAACCCATTGGAAGACATTTATCGTAATAATATTGATTGTTCCATTTAAAACCTAAAAGATGATGGTTACTTGGGTGAATTGGAATAATTCGAAAAGCAGATTCAATGTCGGTTTTGGCCATAAAAGACAGCTCATTAGTTTTTAGAAATGATATAGCATCCTGAATTGTGGCATATTGTACTGTAGAATACTTATCAGGAATACCGTCATTTATGGACTGTCCATCAGGATAACTTAGATGGTGAATAAGTCTGAATTTTCCTGGTGTCTTTTTTGGCACTACACCTAATGGGCTGGCGTGAAATGTTTTAAATGGTGGATTCTTAAACGGGCCTGCCACTCTTTTAGCATCTAGTTCTTTCTGTAAATGTGTTGAAACTACCTTAGGCATGTCAATTGCTGATTTGAGATTGTTGCAGGATCTTTCGGAAGTGGTACCTGAAAAATGAATATGAAAACCATATCGAAAACCATTGATCAAAAACGAAGCCTTCTCACAGCTGTACCCTACCAGCAAGTTTTCTAATGCATCTGCATCAACGGGTGAAACGATATCTGGGGTAAGGAAAGGTTCCCCGTCCAAATTGATAATTGGGACGTGGGCCAGTGAATCGTGGGTTGCCTCTTGGGCCACGAAAAGGAAATTCTGTAGGGCGGGGTGCATATCTGCTTGGATCGGACCCTGGTCCTGTATTTGCACGTAAGAGTGCGCACTCGACAGATGGGTGCTTTGCACCACATGTGCCGCATTTGTGCGCATATTTGCACCCCGCACACGAGACCCCTTTCGCGAACCGAAAACAAATGCCTCGTGTGCTTACAGGACCTGCCTGAGCACGCCGAGACATAGCTTCTTCCTAAAGCTCCATGTGGATGGTGTCCCAAGACAAATCATGATTCTTTGCCCTCAATTGCCTAAAAGCTATGTCATAATATTGCCAGTCGGCTTTCTTTTCAGCCAGCCGACGGATGAGGCTCACAAACTTGAGTAGCTGTGAGAAGGCTTCCGGGTATTTATGGCAATACACACACATAAAAATATTAAAATTGTTCAACCATGTGTCAAATGACATGGGTTTAAAAAAGCATTTAGAAGGGGACAAGAGCTTAACACAATTAAAACAATGAATGTCTCTTACGGTAATGACCGGCCTCGGTGGCGTCGTGGCAGGCCATCGGTCTACAGGCTGGTAGGTACTGGGTTCGGATCCCAGTCGAGGCATGGGATTTTTAATCCAGATACCGACTCCAAACCCTGAGTGAGTGCTCCGCAAGGCTCAATGGGTAGGTGTAAACCACTTGCACCGACCAGTGATCCATAACTGGTTCAACAAAGGCCATGGTTTGTGCTATCCTGCCTGTGGGAAGCGCAAATAAAAGATCCCTTGCTGCCTGTCGTAAAGAAGAGTAGCCTATGTGGCGACAGCGGGTTTCCTCTAAAAACAGTGTCAGAATGACCATATGTTTGACGTCCAATAGCCGATGATAAGATTAAAAATCAATGTGCTCTAGTGGCGTCGTTAAATAAAACAAACTTTACTTACGGTAATGCCTCTATTGATGTTGGGGTGGGAACGTAGCCCAGTGGTAAAGCGCTCGCTTGATGCGATCTGGGATCGATCACCGTCGGTGGTATGTGCTATCCTGTCTGTGGGATGTCCTCTCTAAGACTATATGTCAAAATTACCAAATGTTTGACATCCAACAGCCGATGATTAATAAATCGATGTGTTCTAGTGGTGTCGTTAAACAAAAATAACAACAACTATTGATGTTGTTTGAAATCGAACCGTATTAAACCACTGTGACCTCTTGAGCGGAATCTTAGGAAATATTTTGCTATCGTGTTGCATGTATATCAGAATTAATTCGTTCTTCGTTGTTTTCAGGTGCGAAAAAGGTTTATGGTGTGTTGACGAAAAGGGCCGATATTACCAGAGTACACCTTGGTGGAAGTTTATCTCGAATGGAGTGTGTAAAAACGTACCTGCTCATACTCCAATGTAAGTGAAACAAATATATATGTATTATCCATAAAGTGTAAGAGATATAATAATGCGAAAGACCTGATGGCACTTGTAAGCTCAGTTTTTTTTTTCGTTTTATTGTTGTTGTTGTTGTTGTCGTCGTCGTTGTCATTATTATTATTATTATTATTATTATTATTATTATTATTGTTATTATTTAAAGGCGCAGACCCTAGTTTCAGCCCGTAAACATTGACACTACGTTTAGTTAATCTACAAAACTGCAACATATTGGGATAAAGTTATAAATAGAAAAGCTAACGTCCGTGATGTTTAAACGTAGAATTGCTAAAACATTATATATATATATATATATATATATATATATATATATATATATATATATATATATATATATATATATATATAAGAATTGTTTCTCATTTTTTAGGAATTTATCGATGTATAAAAGTCACAAATGGTATAAAATCGCGTAGCGTAAACAGTACAAGAAGTGTACCTTAAAACACTCAAAAATAATTTCTTTCGTTCTTACCGTCAACCATGTTCTGTAAATAAGCGTAGGAATACATGTATAAATACTATTGGATGTTTTGGTGGGGGTTTTTAACAGAATAAAAACAAATAAAAAATATATTGTAATGTTTTTTCATTTATAACATGAATATCTCATCCAGTTTCCCTTATTTTTTTAATCGAGAAAACAGGTCACTTCCTTGTTCAATTTTTAAAACGATCACCGAACTGGGTCATTGGGCTTCTCGCCCATCCAGCTAATAATAATTCCAATCGATCTTGGTCTTCCGTGATGACGTATTTTTATGAGGTTTATGGAAGGATAACGCTTGGTTTTTTAGTGACGTCAGCCAATCAGAATACAGTAAATCGTATAAATTCGGAAAGTTTGTAATTATATATATATATATATATATATATATATATATATATATATATATATATATATATATATATATATATATATATATATATATACACATACATATATACATACATACATACATACATACATACACACACACACACACACACACACACACATACATACATACATACATACATACATACATACATACATACATACATACATACATACATACAA
This sequence comes from Gigantopelta aegis, assembly GCF_016097555.1. Classification (NCBI taxonomy): domain Eukaryota; kingdom Metazoa; phylum Mollusca; class Gastropoda; order Neomphalida; family Peltospiridae; genus Gigantopelta; species Gigantopelta aegis. Next base: position 63,620,917 of record NC_054701.1, on the reverse strand, counting down.
TAAATACAATAAATACATGTATTATTTAAAATTCATCTGAGTAAGCTCTTTCTTTTGTTATTTACAAAATGAATGTACCATTGTCGCCGGATGATGGGGAGGGGTGAACCTGTTTGTTATATATTCGCCTTATAATTGGAAACGCAAACGTTCCATACTTTGGGAGGGGGTGGGAAATGTTGTTGTTTTTTGTTGTTTACAATATTAAACGAAATCATCCACCTGCAACGCAGTTTCAGTTTTCAGGTGTGCTATACGAAACTCCCTGAAACTCGAACTATTTCGAGTTCGAGTTTAATGATATAAGTCGGATTAATTAATATTACTCTTGACTTCTTGTGATTAATAAATCAATGTCCTCTAATGGCGTTGTTAACCAGAACAAACTTTAACTTTAACTTTAACTTTAACTTTAACTTTAACTTTCTTGTATTTCTGAATCGCCTAACATACGTGTACTTGTATTTCTGAATCGCCTAACACACGTGTACTTGTATTTCTGAATCGCCTAACACACGTGTACTTGTATTTCTGAATCGCCTAACACACGTGTACTTGTATTTCTGAATCGCCTAACACACGTGTTCTTGTATTTCTGAATCGCCTAACACACGTGTACTTGTATTTCTGAATCGCCTAACACACGTGTACTTGTATTTCTGAATCGCCTAACACACATGTACTTGTATTTCTGAATCGCCTAACACACATGTACTTGTATTTTAGGTGTATGTGTGACACGGAACTGTCTCGCCAACAGCACAATGACTAATACGTCAGCTGTAATTTATATTCCGAGGTAAATATTACCCATCGAAAGGGGCGAGACGTAGCCCAGTGGTAAAGCCCATGTGGGCCCATTAGGGTGGGCCCAATAGGCTATTTCTCCTTCCAGCAGCCAGTGCACCACAACTGGTATATCAAAGGCTGTGGTATGTGCTATCCTGTCTGTGGAATAGTGCATATAAAAGATCCCTTGCTACTAATGGAAAAAAATGTAGTGGGTTTTCTCTCTAAGACTATATGTTGCAATTACCGAATGTTTGACATCCAGATGCCGATGATTAATAAATCAATGTGTTCTAGTGGTGTCGTTAAACGAAACAAACTTTAACTTTACCCGTTGAAATGCATTGGAGTGTCCTTTATAATGATAATTATAATTTATTAATCATCGGCCATTGGATGTCAAACATTTGGTAATTTTGACATATAGTACCCACTACATTTTGCCATTAGTACCAAGGGATCTTTTATATGCACCACCCCACAGACATGATAGCATATACCACGGCCTTTAATATACCAGTTGTGGTGCACTGCCTGGAACGAGAAATAGCCCAATGGGCCCACTGACGGGGATCGATCCAAGACCGACCGCGCATCAAGCGAGCGCTTTACCGCTGGGCTACATCCCGCCACAAGTCATTTGAATTCGGCAAACTCAAATTGATTTTTTAGAATGTTGTGAATATTACCATTGCATATAGTGCAATGGTTAGAGCGCCTATCCAATAATACAGTGCTCAATAATTAACTGTTAAATAATGATCCAACTTCTTGGCCGATTCTGTGAATTATACCTCGGACGTACGACAGTCGGCGACATGTTGAATCCATTTTATTTTTAATACCGAAGACTTGTTTACCGACACCACAGGAACACATTGATTTATATGTGGCTAAAACTCCTACATGTAGCGTATCAATCGACCATGGATATAAATACTGCCACCCCTCACCCTTAAAGTAAATCAGAAACAAATTGGGGGTAAAGCTGCTCATTTCAGAGATAACGGGTAGCGTCTATGACTACCTTAGTTCCACACAAAAAAATGTCATGTGCTATTTTTAGTAGTACCCCAAACATGTTTGAAGCACAATGGTAGCTGGCCCCGTGCTTATAAACCTTAAAGTTTAGACTTTAATAAAGCCCAGACTTTAACGTCATGGCAACGCCATTCAAATAGCATTACGTTAAATTCTGGACTTTATTAAAGTCTAGACTTTAAGTTTTATAAGCACGGCCCTGGTAACATGACACTAGTTCCAATTAAATTACAGGAATGTACTGGCCAGATGAACCAACATTTTATCACAACGAACACGGTCACATTTATCACCAATGACAGGACACATGGTATTAACTGCTCTATCAAAAGTTAGGTACACCTCGAACTTTGACCCAGCCGGATGTTATTTGGTTTAGTACTACCTACAAAAGTTATAATCACAGTTTTGTTTGTTTATATTGTATATAATTTATGACAAAACCTGAAAACTGTATCATCATTATGATTACCTGTTACTATAGAGACGCGTTGAACATAAGAAGGTTGTCCTTTTAAAGATGAATAATTATAATTTTGACATATTAATTGCATTGAAACACTTGAAATTTTGAAATAGGCCTAGACTAAATAAAATCGATTATGATAACACTTGTCACGTGTAATGGTATCATTTTTAGTACAGACTGTTTCAAATTGTCTGTGCAAATTGTTTGTGTATGAATATATTGTCAAAATTAAATGGAGAATAATACATGAGTGGCGTTAGATACTATTTATCTCACAACGAGTTGTTTTAAAATGTATCTAACGAGCGAAAGCGAGTTTCATACGTTTTTAAACAACGAGTTGTGAGATAAATGGTATCTAACGGACATGAATGTATTATTCTATTTCTTACATATCCTCAAAAACCAGGTTTTAAGCAAATTTTAACATCTGTTTCTACTAAAAGTTAGTTACAGCCGTTGCACTTGTAGCTAACTTACACGTCACAGACACATGATTGCCAGGTTAACTATTATACGTCACAGTGTAATCTATTTCCACCGTGTTGTTTTTTATTGGATGCATGGCACTGGTGACCTGGTCATCACCTAGGAGTAGCCAGTCGTATGTCTTAAAATTGTTAACACACGTACGTGTGTAAACAACTCATGTGTTATCAAAAACAGCGCATGATGTTCTCACCAACGGGTGTGTAAGAAAACTTTTTATCCTACAAAATCCGACTTTTGGAAGTTTATCATATAGTAATAGGTTATTAAAATGCCGATAACGTTTTCATATTTTTTTTATTTCATAGTTTCATGAGTGAAACAAAAGATGTTGGGTATAATTTTGATCAGGACTTTTGTTTTAAAGTAACTAATACTTTTTATTTTAAAACACAACTGTTGATAACAATTTCAAAAGAAGTTCTTGTTTTTGTTTTTCAGTTCCTAACCGGTACCATACAAAGAGGACACCTTCATTATCGGTTGATGTCATCCGTTTGCGCCCATGTCTTAAGTGGCCATCACTTCCCTGTGACAACTATCAAAGTAGACAAGATATGTCTATATAGAAACTCATTAAAACATGATCTTGTTTTATCTAAAGTTGTATTTGTTTGTTGTTATTGGTGTTTTCTGGGAATATTGAGTTTTGTTTAACTGATTTTTTTGTCACTAGGTCAAAAACAAATATATAGTCCACCTCTAGTCAGAACAGTTTCAAAACTTATGCGGTGATGCGTGTGTGGTTTTTATTTTTTTATTAATATTTTATTGTATTTTATTTTTAAATCATGGATTGGACAGAAAAGGTGGTATATACATATGAAGATGTTGATTAATAGATTCTATCACCGTTGTGGGGTGTAGATAAGGCAATTGCAACCCAAGGGACAACAATAATTATTAATGTTTTACTACTATCATTTTGTCTCATGGGTTCGAATTGCATTCGCGTAGGAAACGGGGAGCAAGGCATGTGCCCCCCCCCCCCCCCACACACACACGCACACGCACTTTTCGGATATTTTGCTTCATATTTGCTTTATAATAGTGTAAAAGTGTGTAAATATAAAGGTGTGCCCCCCCCCCCCCCCACACACACACACACTTTTTGGCACCTTCCTACGCTCGTGAATTGTCGTATCTATACCACAAAACGGTGATTTGTTCTTTTATTTGCCCACTTAATTACAACAAAACATTTGTTAAGAAAAGGTCTTTTTTTCTTGACCCATTCCTAAATTCTTCAACCACAAACTCATTTAATTATACGTGAACAAAATATAATCCACATTATCGACATAAAAATGTAATAACTTGACAATAAATATCAAGTTGAAAATATTATTTTTAAATTTGTTTTTAAACAAAGATTCCTTACAGAATCAGCATTTTTTATTTACATATTCAGCAGGGGCGGGATTTTAAAACAAGAAAAAGGTGGGGGGGGGGGGGGTCTTAGGTCTTTAATGGTAACCACGTGAACAATAGAACCAGGTATCTGGTGTCGTGGTTAAGCCATCGGACATAGGGCTGGTAGATACTGAGTTCGCAGCCCGCAGTTTTAACGACTAGGTGGCTAGGTTTAAGGCCACTACACCCTCTTCTCTCTCACTAACAACTAACCCACTGTCCTGGACAGACAGCTCAGATAGCTGAGGTGTGTGCCCAGGACAGCGTGCTTGAACCTTAATTGGATATAAGCATGAGAATGAGTTGAAATGAAAAAAAAAAGTCACACAACATATACAAAAGAAGGAAGGAAATGTTTTATTTAATGACGCACTCAGCACATCTTATTTACGGTTATATGGCGTCGTCATATGGTTAAGGACCTCACAGATATTGAGAGAGGAAACCCGCTGTCGCCACTTCATGAGCTACTATTTTCAATTAGCAGCAAGGGATCTTTTATATGCACCATCATATACAAAGATTGCTATCATTGTCGAAGTTAAATAGACTCAGTCTAACAGGGATTTTTACGATTCCCAACGCACAAGGGAACGTATCCATATTATGCAAAAACCGGATATACGTTTTCCATTAGACATTTCTGCGCTGTTACCTAGCTAAATGCTAAAAACCTTAATAATCTTGTAAACTTTAATTCAAGAAACAATCTGATGAAATATAGCTCTAGACTATATAAACAAACAAAATAATAATTAAGATAAACCACACACACACACACAAATGAACAAACAAACGAACAAAACACACACACACACACACTTCCACCATTCCTTTTACTGTTGCATACATAGATATTAAGTTAATTAACGCACTGGCGCGGGTATAATTAAATCCTTTCTGGCCTCACAAATTGTCCTATGGCACCGAATCGCCCGCAACTTTGCAGACTTGCCACGATACCTTTTGAGTTATTGAGACATCCATAAAAAGGATGCTATTTAACCCGTGTATGTATGTATGTAAGTATGCATGCATGTATGTATGTATGCATGTATGTTTATATACTGATACACAATGAAAACGCAAAAACAACTTTTCATTGCAAATAACGACAAACTATTAATGAATTGATGGATATTTAAGAATTGACCGCAATTATATATTGGTTCATGCAAGTATGAACCGAAAAAACGATTTGCACATTGTATGATCCCGCGTAGCGGGTCATACGAAAGTGTGCACATCATTTTTAGTAGGCGTGGCTTAAATTTGTTCGGTTCATCGAGATATGAACGAAAAAAAGTAAGCACCTCTGGACCAATCAAATTGCCGTAAAGTGTATAGACGCAAAGAAAATTTAATTATTGTAATATGTAATATTAATGGCTGGTATTCATGAGATACATTCACATGGAAACATGGCCAGTTATCACCAGTAATCGAGTTGCATTCGTAATCGAAAAGTTCAACGCACACACACACACACACACACACACACACACACACACACACACACAGACAAACACACACCTACACCCATATCAAGGTCAGTATCTGGTGTGTCCACCATTGGCCCGTGAGCAAGCGTGAAGACGACGGGGAAAGGATTGGCACAAACATCTCAAATAAGCCACAGGAACGTTCCTCCACTTTTCCTGCAACGCCTGTGCAAGCTCAGCGACGATACGCGGTGGTGGCTGGCGGTGACGTACACGACGTCCTAACTCATCCCACATGTGTTCAATTGGGTTCAAATCCGGTGAAACGGCGGGCCAGTTCATAACGGTGATACCGGCTTGTTGCAGGAATGTCTGGCTAATTATTGCAGTATGTGGACGGGCATTGTCTTGTCAAAACAGAAGGAGACCTCATGGTCTTCGGTGTCGGCGCAAAAGTGGCTGGAGAACTGGTCTTAGAATAACGTCAACATAACGCTGGGCTGTAAGGGCATCGTGGACAATGATGAGATCACTCCTGAAATCACAGTTGATTGCCCCCCATACCATCAGACAACCGCCGCCAAACCGATCACGTTCCCTCACACATCCGTCACGGTACCGTTCATGGAGTCTCCTGTACACACGTGCTCTTCCATCGGCAAAGGAGACAGAGAAACGGGACTCATCTGAGAAAACAATGCTCCGGTAAAAGGTTGGTGGATGATTACCATTCTGAAGAGCAAACTGTAGTCTCGCAGCACGATGTCGCGGTGTCATGATGTTACCGTTGTACGGGCGTCTGCATATGAGTCCAGCCGTTCTGAGTCGACGGATGACCGTCATCGGATGGATATGCCTTCCATGACGTCCTATCGTGTTGCTTGCTGTCATCGTCGCAGTTCTGAACCGGTCACGGAGGTGGTGTCATCGAATCTGCCGATCTTGGCGTGGGGTCGTAACGGGACGTTGACCAGGTCGAGGTCGATCACGGACACTCCCGGTATGTTGATGACGTTCAACAAGTCGTCCAATAGTTGATGGATGGACTCTGAAGGTTCTAGCAACTTGGATTTGCGAAGACCCCCTTGAACCATGCCCAACGCTCGCTCCCTTTGTTTTTCTCTGAGTCGTGGCATTCTTAATGTGACGAGGAATATGACACCGTTGCGTGACTTGTATGTGTCCACATACTGGCATTTCACGTGCATTGCATGCAGCATGATTGAGCATGTAGTGAACGCATTTCACACCATTTTGTGTGTTTCTGCTATTGTATGTGTAACGAGAATAAAACCAGGATTAAAACCCAGATAAAAGTACAAATCAATGGCTTCCTCTCATAAATTGTTATTTTAAGTCCAATAAATATATTTTTCATTAATCACAACAAAATATTGAAAAATATCTGTTCTGCGTTTTCATTGTATGTCAGTATATGTATGATGATGAGTTGTAAAAGTTACGGCATTAAAAACTTGTAACTTGGGTGTGGGTGGGATGGGCAGGTTTTCCAAATGTGTTGTCATTTCCACCCAGTGAACTATTTTAATATTAACACTGTTGAGAGGTGCTTTAGAACTAATTAATTCTGCATTATAATTTCAATTATAAACGGGTTTTTTCTATGCATACCAGTGTGTTTATTTTCCATCTTGTGGAAAGTAAAATCACTATCAGGGTTCGAAATTCATTTAATTGGCTGACATTCCTGCCGGACAATCGGTCCGGTAAACTTCAAATTCTACCTCACCGAACCACAGCCTGCCGTAACAAACATGATCATACAGTTTCTTACACTGATAGCACATGGTTGTTTACACACGTACGTGTGTTAACAATTTCAAGACATACGACTGGCTGTTCCTAGGTGATGACCAGGTCACAACTGCCATACATCCAATGAAAAACTACTCGATGGAAATCGATTATGACGTATAGTTAACCTGACAATCATGGGTCTGTGACGCGTACGTTAGCAAGTGCAAGTGCAACGGCTGTAAATAACTTTTAGTAAGAAAAAAGATGTTAAATTTTGCTTAAAATCTGGTTTTTGAGGATATGTAAGAAATATAATGATGCATTCGTGTCCGTTAGATACCATTTATCTCACAACTCGTTGTTTAAAAACGAACCCAACTCGTTTTCGCTCGTTAGGTACATTTTAAAACAACTCGTTGTGAGATAAATGGTATCTAACGGCCACTCATGTATTATTCTCTATATAAACGTAAAATAATTCACTGTCCGGCGGAACGACACGCAAAAATATATCAATGCTCGTGGTGATGTTGCCCGGCGATATTTCGAGCCCCGACTATAGTAATTACAAATAACTGAACACGGACTAATATTTTGGTTGACAACCTTTGTTTATCACGTGACATAAGCAGACATAGTTTAGTTAATCTACAAACCTGTAACACATTTGGATACAGTGACATTTGAGTGAAACATGAGTCTGTGACTTTGAAATGGTGAAATACCCTCTAAAAATAGACTAAAACTCGATTCCATAACTGTTACTTCTCAGACACACGTGCGTTTTTAAAAATATAAGAAATGCATTTTGTGATATTAAAAACACCACGATGACCAAAACCCCTTCGAATGCACGGAAATTGACAATCTAAACAAAATCTAACTAAAATATGATTTAAGTTATCACAAACGGTTATAATAGTCAAAAATATGCCTTAGTCTTTAAAAACTAGATATGTCTCTTTAATGCGAGTGACAGTGAGCAGACTATGTATATACCATGAATTGATTAACAGTACATATGTGAGAGAGTATGTCAGATTATTTGACTGCTGGCCAGACAATCCAGTATACTAGTACTCAACTATATTTTACCATTGTCTAACCATAATCCTTAATATCGTGAATGGCTGTAGATATAATTACTTCAAACTCGACAATCCGTCAATGGCTAGTGAAGTTAGCAAGTAATAACTGCTAGTTACAAGCTGAACTGAACTTCTGAACTGAACTTTATTTACACTCAGGCCGTATTCTACGGCATATGAGTACATGTTTACATAGAACAATTAATACATTGTGACAAGATGGTGAAAATACAATATCATACATAAATACAAAAACACACAGAAAATCAGCCAGAGGGTTTGAAAGTATCCATAACTAAGTTACAAAATATAGAAAAAAAATTAAGGACACCAGCTTTTTTGAGTTAAATAATTTATAAAATTTGTATATATTTGGTTTTGATTGACAGAAAGCGGGTAAATAGCGATTTCATTCTTAAAAAACATGCACGTAAATATATAATGAAACTCATCTCCGATGTCGTAATTTTTACATAATGGACATATTCGAATGTTTAGTGATACATTTGTCCATCTGCCAGTTTCAATAGGAAGATTATGATTTGAAAATCTGAATCGTAATAATGGACACCAGTGTTTTTTCTCTATAAGTGTGAGATATGTCTCAAATGCAACAGTATTTTTTAATAATTTATAATTTGAAGCTTTGGATGAGTTATTAACGTGGTGTACCATGATTGTAAGTATTGATCAGTAAGCCTTGTAGAAATAAATCTTTTCAACAAGGAACAACTAGTAATGCCGTTGCACTGTGAGGACCATATATATGTACAGCCAACATCATCTAAAATTGATTTTACAAACATAATCCATTTATAGACTAATAACGATAACTTGGACTGTTTTCCAGTGATTAATCGATACCAGAAAGAAATCATTCTTAATTGTACAGTGATATAAACTGCATAACGTCCCAAGTTCTCCATGGTGTTGATTTCCTTACAGGTAATAACAATTTTAAAAACTGGTTACATATTTTTTCCATTACAGGTCTGTTATTAACTTTTGCTAATGACGGATGCACAGGACAAGACTCTAATTAGGTGTTGTATTTCCTACGAACAATTTTCTGGTAAGGGGCCTTTAATGGGTGTAAAGCTTGACAGAATCCCGATATATGTATATGAGAGAGAGAGAGAGAGAGAGAGAGAGAGAGAGAGAGAGAGAGAGAGAGAGAGAGAGACGGATGCTAGTAATATTCTAATTTATTGTATGGTTTTCATACATGAATTTAATGGGGGTTTTAACAAACAACAAAACACGTGCTCTGTAACCCATACGCTTTCAGTTATATTCCTTCTGAATACCATATACACATGTGTATGTAGATAGATAGATAGACAGATAGATAGAATTTATATTATTTCTCGCTACCACCCTTACAACGAAGCTATTGTCACAACCGTGCTTTAATATTAAATGTAATTTATTATCGCTTATACCTGTAGTTCATTTGACTGGGTAGTATAACGCATATCAAGTGTTTGCAGTAGTGGTCTCTAAGTGTGTACAGATAACACAAGTCAGCGACGATTCTAAAGATATGGGAGAGTGTTATTGATTTCTTTGTGATAGATTGACGACGAACGTCAAAAGAGATGGCCATGCCGAGACCAAACAAACGGGCACCTAGGAGCCATAAAGTCAACAATTAAGCATTCTCTGCTTCTCCTAACTTCTCGTAAGACGGAGAATACATTTCGAAAAGAAAACTAAATTTGAAAATGCAGCAGACAAATAAAATATTCCTTTTCTTGGCTTTATTTGGAATGTTTATTGCTATTGCTGCAACAAGTCGAACAAAACGAGCCGTTCCCATCCTGTGTACGGTAAAACACGAAGATCCACTTTTCGACGCGACTTTAAAAAGTGAACTGGACAAATCGACGAAAATTGTGGAGTATGAATTAAAGTTCAAAGACTATTCGCCTGACTTTTGGAATGCCATTGGTGGCAAATACTGGTTCAAGCCGACTCGATGGTACTACTCCAGAGTGGACAGAGCGGAGAGACTACTGCTTCTTTTTCAGTACTATTACGGTTTGATGAGACCGCTTGTTCAAATCGGAGTCAACCACATGAACGTCCCTCTCGTTGTCGAGCCAGCTGGATGTCTGCTGACTCTGTCTAGCGATCAACTACAATTCTTACTGCACAACCTTGTCTTGGAAAACTTCGATTTAACTGTGAACTCCACAGAAGGACTCTCGGCAACGGAAAGCAAACACTCGTGTACTATGCGTATATTTGACGAAAATGGCTGGGGAAAACTGGTGTATAACTGCTGCACCAGACTGGAAAACGGCGACTTGGATTGTGAAATAGTAGCAGACGATAATTGGGTTTGGGTTCTGCGTGGGTTCATCATTAGTCTAGCCATCCTTATTTTTCTATTTTTCCCCATTTTCATTCCAAGAAGATACAAAAGATCTATATTCAATTATTATCCTCCCACTGGACTTGCCTTCAATATTTTAAAGACTGGAAATCCACCAAAAAAGGTCACGAAAACTCAAGTTGTAAACACAGAGCGAATCAAAAGATTAACAGGACTATATCAAGAAGTGAAGAACATGCCCAATAACACAGTCTTCAACATTAAAGTACGTAAAATGGAATTTTATGTTTCTTACGATCGTCTGCTAGCCGAGAACGAAGCCCCTGTGGGGATGCTAAGGCTATTATTCAACGCTCTGATCAGGTGCAAAATCCGCCATAGTGACCCGCTTGAAACCTGCTGCAACACCTCAGTTTTGGGTGAATACAGCTGTGGGCGTGGACCAAGATGGTATCGACTGCTTCAGCTGGCTAGAACCCTTTTGGTATTTACGGCGTTTCTGCTTCCTGCAGTTCCTTTCATGTACAGCCTCTGTGATGACCAGCTGGAATCTAGACAAGCGGCTCAGGTTATACGGGAACTTGGCTTGAAACAGAGTTACAATTTTGATGTTGGAATTATCTGGGGAAAAGTCATCGTTGCTATTCTTAGCTTTATGTATTTAATTCACGTAACTGTTGTCATCATCGATGAAGCTATGGACCAAAGCTTGGGTAAACTCTACAACGATCTGATTGAAGCGTCCAGTGCTGACGTGGCTCTAAGTGAAAGAATAAAATCGCTTGGCAGATTGGTAAAATACACATTTCTTCCAGTTCAAAAGTTTGGATTTTACATTATACCATTTTGGCTCGTTATTCTTCTGCTAAGTCCAGTGGCATTGTGCCTGTATGTTGTCTTCACGGCGCCTACGTTAAAACTGTTTTACCATGTATTTTCGCTTGTCAAGAACTGGGTTCAAAGAAGTAGGACTGATAACGTTGTCTGTAGGGAATCTCGTTTCGACTTGGCTGAAAGGATAACATTCAGTTTAACACTTATTTCAGTTTTTGTAATGCTGGCTATAGACTTCGACTTCTTGCTTCAGCTGACTGCGGTCTTCATTGTTAATATGTTGATTAACGTGAAACTGACGATGCGGGTCCTGCCAGTGGTTATTCTTGTGCTTTTCTACATAAAGGATACATTTAACGGCGTGAGTTCCATGTACTATTCCTACCACCAGACTATTCTAAAACAGGTCCAGAGTTTGGAAAGTGATGATATAAAACAAGAAGCAACTAAAGACACCTCAGAACAAGAAAGAAAAATATTTCAAATTTGCGGCAATTTGAAGCAGACAGCTGAATCCAATAAAGAGACACCTCCAATGAAAATGAAATCTGGAAAGTTTAGACTGAAGAATAATCGCTTGCGCATGAATACCAAAAGTTTGATTCTGTTTTTGGATAACGATGACACCCCATACGTATCGAAAAAATTCTTCTATCACACAACCGACATCGAATGTCCTGGGGTACCCGGGTATGTGGAAGAGGCGGTATTGCGAGCGTTTTTCGACTTTCTGAAAATTGTACTCTTTCTTGCATTCATACTGATTGTGGTTATGGCGTATGGAGACACCCAGTACCTATCTCCCTCGGGACAATTCTTCGCAACATTCATTTCAGGCTTGATTCCATTATTTTTGAGGAAATTCTTCTTGAAAGTAAGGGCAGCTCCCAGTTTGGATACAGACAGCCTTCGATTTCAAACCCACTTCGTACAACGATTGGACAGTTTTAAACAGTCTTGGCCAATCAACGACATCGTTGTTGACTCCGTATCACAAACTGCACTTGATACGCAAACAATTAAATCAGGGGCGAACGGACTGGTTATTTCTAAATGGAACATGGATGCGAACTCGAAGTCACAATTGGATGATTCTTCGGCAGACCTGGTTATTGACATTTCCAGCCGGAACCAGAGAACTGAGCAGATAGATGACGAAGCTGAATGTTGCTTTTGTTTCTGTTTTAACTGCAAATGTTTCTCTGGGTCAGTAAGTGATTACCCGTAGACCTGTAAGGAATATTTGATTTGGGTGTCTTCTTGTTTGTGTGCGTGTTTCTACTTCATAGCGATGCTACGTTAACTTCATTATCATTATTAACGTTATTATTTTGTTTAGTTTTCTTTTGTGTAAAAACAATTCTTGGTTATTTTTGTTTTGTTTGTTTGTTTGTTTGGGTTTTGTTTTGTTGTGTGTTTTGGGGGGGAGGGTGTTGTTTTTGTAGGTTTGGATTTGTGGGGGGGTGGGGGTGTTGTTTTTGTTTTTGTGAGTGTTTTGTTTGGGGTTTTTTTTTTTGGGGGTGGTGGTGTTATTTTTTGTTTTCTTGTGTAATTTAACGTATGTTCTTAAGTAATAGAAAACAATTTTAAAAGATAAATAAATAAAATTTTAAAGAGACTCTTGGTGGTAGTTGTGATGATGAAGATATATTTTTGTACTGGTCTGTCTGGATTGCATGCATCGAGTCGGCATAAAAAAAAATATAACAAAATCTACAATCACTATATAGTTCTTTTTGCGATCACTACTTCAATATGTTATTTTAAGTTTTGGTTTTGCAATTTATTATTATTATTTACATGAAATATATTGCTCCTCACCCTCTGTGTGATTAATTTTCCAGACTAAAATAATATTGTGTGAATTATGAAGTAAAGAAATAAGTTAATTATGTCACTCGAAAAATAATATTCATTTGGCACCCGCTAAAACTCGTGTCAAAGTAAACAGTATTTCAATCGGGAAATTATTTGATAACAACTGGTAACGCGTTTATTATCCTCTATACATGTCCACAAATGATAGGTGTGCGTGCGTCCGTCCGTCCGTCCGTCCGTGCGTGCGTGCAATCATGTTTCACAACTTTCATAAAGTTGGGGTTTTTTAATAGGCCCCTATTTATTTACTTTTGTTGGCATAGGGGAATAACTGAATCATGAATTTTATTCACAAAAATATAAATATGATTTTTATATTTTCACTGTAACTAAATTACAGTGAAAATATTACTTTTCACTGAGTATTACTTTTATGGTTTCTGTATATTTTTTGTGTTTTTGTATGGTTTCTATATATTTCGCAGCTTTCTAACCAGCAGACCTTCATTACACCAAGGCCGTTACACAGCGGCGTGTAAGGACCATGAATGACATACGACAGGCCGTGGAGTGTACCGATGGTTTTTAAAACATAGCAATACATGTATCAATTATCAGCAAAGAAGAAGAAGGAGGAAATGTTTTATTTAACGACACACTCAGTACATTTTATTTACGGTTATATGGCGTCAGACATGTGGTTAAGGACCATACAGATATTGAGAGAGGAAACCCGCTGTCGCCACTTCATGGGCTACTCTTTTCGATTAGCAGCAAGGGATCTTTTATATGCACCATCCCACAGACAGGATAGTACATACCACAGCCTTTGTTACACCAGTTGTGGAGCACTAGCTGGAACGAGAAATAGCCCAATGGGTCCACCGACGGGGATCGATCCTAGACCGACCGCGCATCACGCGAACACTTTACCACTGGGCTACATTCCATCCCACATGACATCTTCGTATTTTACAGACTTTACTACGCCAGTTGTGAAAATTACTAGACCATGTGTTCCCTTCTTTCTTTCAATCCTTCATTCAACTTATTTTCGTGCTTATATCAAATTAAGGTACAAGCACGCTATCCTGGGCACACGTCAGCTTACACCTATCCCAGTGAGTCGTTAAAACTCGCTCTTGGTGGAAGCCGATACCGGGCTGCGAACCCAGTACCTACCAGCCTTATATCATGTTCGATGGCTTAACCACAACACCGCCGAGGCCGGTTCTTTCCACCAGGCTGGCTGTCTATATGGCGGCAGTAGATCAGCAAGGGATTTTTTATATGCACCATCCTACACAGGGTAGTACATACCACGGCCTTTAATATACCAGTCGTGGTGCACTGGATGGAACAAGAAATAGCCCAATGGGTCCACCGATGGAGATCGATCCCAGATCGACTGTGCATCAAGCGGACGCTTTACTACTGAGCTGTATCCCAACCCCATAATAAAGGAAAGAAAGAAAGGTTTTATTTAACGACGCACTCAACACATTTTATATACGGTTATATAGCGTCAGACATATGGTTAAGGACCACACAGATTTTGAGAGGAAACCCGCTGTCGCCACTACATGGGCTACTCTTTCCGATTATCAGCAAGGGATCTTTTATTTGCGCTTGAGTAGCCCATGGACAGCGGGTTTCCTCTCAAAATCTGTGTGGTCCTCAACCATATCTGACGCCATATAACCATAAATAAAAGGTGTCGAGTGCGTCGTTAAATAAATATTTCTTTATTCATTGGCTCGAGGAATGTATGGAGCCCATTGAAACATCTCTCAAATTGGGTGCGATAGGTTGTAGAATGAATCCCCTCAGTGAACCCGATGACCACCACTCCACCCCAACAACCAGTGCGACAAAGTAAAGCTGTTTTTAAACATTACTAGAGCACATTTATAAAACAATGTGCTTAGGTGTCAATCGTTTTGCATTTTAGCACCATCTGCGTCTGCATCAGAAATGACAGATGGGTTACGGACTTAGGATGTATGCCACCAAATTAAATCTCAGACAATAGTAGCATAGTATGTGTCTAAAACTGCTACACGCAGCAACTCTTATCAGCAAATACACATGGATACACTTTTGCCCCTAACTCTAAAGAAAATTGTAATAAAAATTGGGCGTTAAACGGTAGAAATATATCTGCACGCTTCTTCCCCATTATAGATATAAAGAGAGAACTTCACACTAACCCTAAAGTTTTAAAGTGTGTGGGGGGGGGGGGGGGGGGTAGTAGGATATTTTGCACAAGTTACTTGTTTCAGACATAACAGCTCTATAGGTCCGCACAAAAATTGTCATGCTCGGTGGCGAAGTGGTAAAGTCATCGGACTACAGGCTGGTAGGTACAGGGTTCACAGACCTGTACCGGCTCCAACCCAGAGCGAGGTGTGCCCAGAACAGCGTGCTTGAACCTTGATTGGATATAAGCACGAAAATATGTTGAAATAAAATGAAATGACCTGGTTGGTTTAACTTAGACCTGGTGATATACCATTTGCTACGTTTAGAATTTTGGCATGAACAGTTATCAAGATCTTTGGTTCCACCATCGCACAACTGCTTCCACCGTACCTGCAGCAATCTTCCAATATCATCTTATGTGTCTACACCACAGCCAGTTGGATGTAGACGAAAACGTGATGGCTGTAGGCTAACCGTCTCAAACTTTTTATATTATCTCCACCCACAACTCTTGATTACACCACCAACAATTTGAGCAAGAGACTGAAGATGAAGATATTAACAACAAAATAGAATCTTTCCAATTGCATAATCAATTTATTAAGTTCTATGAACAGTTATGTTGATTACATTTCAAATTCAGAAACCTTCACTTGCAAAGGTCCTATAATTAAAACGGTCTATAAATGTATCCAATAAGCAAAATATTTAAAATGATAAATGAATAAAGCAAGCTTGTGTCTGCTGTGTATTAAAACTGAATTACAATGATGTTTAAAGGCATATTGTCACAGACCACTGACCTATTTAATGGTCTAACAAAGTATTACCTGAACAAAAATAATTTGATTTGTCCCTAAATGTACTTTATTCAACCATCTTCATAAGGACATTTTGTAAAAATAATTTAATTATGGCAATGGTCCATAATTCAAAACCTAAAATTGACGAGAAGGATGACATGGTTTCACTCCATCATGGTTCAGTGAAGGTGATGTGATAGCTAGATTTGGTTTCCAACAATTAATGTAATTTTTATTTATTATCCATTTTTGGAGAAATAAGGTCCTTAAATCAGCAACAGTTTGCCTTTAAAATGTAGTTTCAGAACATTACTCTAGTTGTCTAACAAATTGCATTAAGTATCTAAGGTTGGCGTCTAATAAACAATACTATACTACACACCTAATAACAAACAGTAAAATAAATCTTTGTTCTGTGTTCTCCATAAATATATAAAGATTTATATTTTAATTATTTAAACACATGTATGACAAAAGTGAATTTTCTGTACAATTTCCCCCTTTTGTTTAATTCTTGATAAACCTTCAAATGTGCATTATTGAGGTCACAGGTGCCATAATTAATATTTTTTACATTTATTTGTGATAAATAACTACAAATTAAGCGATCCACACATAATCTCTGTGTAAGTAACTAGAGAATATCAAAATATTAATGAGCTGTAATTTGTCATAACTGATGACTTCCTAAGAATTCTGGATAAAAAATAAAATAAAAAAATAACAAAAAAGCTTATAAATTAAAAACAGTAACCAGTCATTTATGGAGAAGGAATTTTGGATGCAAAACATGTATGAAATAGCTGTGTCATGTCACCCTCTAGATTTTACAACCAAAATTAAACTTTTGCTACTATAATTTTTTATTTATTTCAAAACTGTCTAATATTTTAGTGATAAGCAGTCATTAGGCAACTATGATAGAGCCCCTTTTATGAGAACATTTTTTCATGCATTAATGACAAAAACATATCAAAAACACACCAACATAATCTTACATTTTGTCATGCAAATGATGAAAAAAAAAATCACAAATTATTTTTGATAAAATAAAGATATTGTACATCTGAAAGTACAGATATATTATTTTCCACCATTAAAAGTACTAGTTCTACAAAACATAGACAGACACCCAAAAACATTAAGACAGCTGGTACATACCGATTCTACCAGGCATAATCTCTTAAACAATTACTGGAACAAGTCATCATTTAATGCCGAAAAAAAGTACATGTTTACAGTGACTACGAGAAAAATCCACTTCTATATGAAGAAGATGTTTATTCACAGAAAAATGAGGCACAAAAAGCAAATCACTCAAGACAAGCTACTGTTTCAACATTTGACAGTTATTTCTATTTTTCAAATATTTTCCATTTTCAGAGCTCTGTTACATTTAGAGAACTTGATTAAACAAAAATCAAATTTTGTAGATTGAATGATACAAGGTTCATGAGCAATGAAGATTAATCAACTTGGATTATACGAACATTATGTCTATGTCTATGTGTATGTCGTGTAAAAATGTCATGCAATGAGTTATCAGATTCAATGTACAGATCAATGCACTTTTAACTTAGACTTTTTCTCCTTCATAATAAAACCTATACATTTAGAGTACACTAGTCAGTCTAGATCAATCCAAGGTCACAAAAATTATAATGAATTTGACCCATCTTGCAACATGAATAATTTAAGTAGTAAATGTTGGTACTGGTATTGACAACTGCAATGTATGAGTGTGGCATAAATAATCAGTGTTCAGTTAGTCAGTTGATACATCTCAAGAATATTACCAGCAACCAGGGTCCATCCTTATAAAACTTTACATTCTGGACTTAAATCTCAAATAGGTCACACTCATACACTCTGCCATGACGGTGAAGTCTCAGACTTAACTTTGAAAGTTTTTTAAGTACAGGACTAGATCCAACAATGAAAAATGGGTATACAAATACTGAACTAGTATGATTATAAATAAGTCAAAGATGAAATTTAAGAGAACAAAACTCAGTCTGCACTTTGCTTACAGTGTGAGTTTTGTTGCATGTTATTCTTAAACACTTACAACCCTTGGAGTGATAAAACCTTATGCTTTACACTATGGACACACAACCAATGTAGGGTATACAGAAATATACAACATCATGTATATACTGCAACAACAAAAAAGGTTATTGGTTAATTTAAGAGGGGTTTTTTCCCGTTTTTACAAGTGCATAAAGTGCAGCATTGCTATTTTGTACAAAAGATCAACCAATGGAATGATTAGCCAAACATGCAGGCAAGAAATAAAATTGTTATAGCTTTGATACATAATATAATTATTGATTTCTATATGTTACCTTTTGGAGCACTTTGACAAATCCCTTTATGAACAAGTTTACAAAGAAATACTTTAGTTTTTTCATTTACAAAATCCAATATTTTCCATTCCAAATACAGTAAATCATGAAATGTAAATGATCTTAAATGTTAGCAAAGACCAATTTCTAATCAATATTGCTTGATTTATTACACTATTTCATGAACTTCACACAGCATGGCCAATTTATTACTTTAGCCTTTCGTTTGGTCTTGCTAAATAATATTCAGTGCTCAACATTATTTCATCATTTACAGCATCTATCAAAAGTGTTACATTAACACGTCTTTAAGACAATCTTACTAATTTCATGCAAGACTTGTAAGGCAAAAGTGTTTATAATCATATATATAATATCTGCAATTATACATATGACGATGCATAAAGTTCCCAGGTATGATGAGTAAGAGTTGAAAGCTAGCATGAATGTTATACAATCCCCAGTCCTCACAATAAAATACAGCGTGCCTTGTTCTTTTTGCGGACCTGCAGTGCAGCTCTGGTTGCCGTTTCAAAGACCTCGCGGACGCCTTCCTTGGTTTTGGCGGAGCACTCCAAATAGGAGTAAGCGTTGATCTTCTCCGACATGGCTCGTCCATCCTCTGGTCGAACCGGCTCCTGTTTCATCTTCATCAACTCGCGCTTGGTGTTTTCGTCATTGCGTAGATCCTTCTTGTTTCCCACCAGGATTATCGGCACATTGGGGCAGAAATGGCGGACCTCTGGGGTCCACTTTTCAGGGATGTTCTCTAAACTGTCAGGACTGTCCACAGAGAAGCACATTAGAATGACGTCTGTGTCTGGGTAAGATAGAGGTCGAAGTCTGTCGTAATCTTCCTGGCCAGCCGTGTCCCACAGTGCAAGTTCAACCTGCAAACATGAAAAAAGTAAAGTTACATGCAAATTTATACAATGTATCAATGAAAGAATAACTGACTCAATGGATGAGATATGATGGATGGGATGAAATTTGGTTAAACTTAAGGAGTACTAGTATGAAAAATAAGCAATCTTTGTTGGAAAGAATGAATGAATGTTTAATGACACCCTACAACGAATAAAATACATCGGCTAGTGGGTGTCAAACCAAGGTAAATGTGGAAATGAAGTTGTTGAAAACATGCCTATCAAAAGTTTAAAATTGAAAAAAGGCTATTACAAGAATCGACAAAAACAAATCTGATTATTTCTACTTTATGGAGATGGCCATCTTATGAAAGGAATGATCTCCATATCGTCAGCGAAATGACAAAACCTCGTAACTACACTTTTCAAAATTTTACAGGAGCAAAAAAACTTTAAAATATGTTATTTTGTTATAGTTGTTGTTATGCGAACATATTAACAGTTAATAGTGATAACTACTTAATAGTGGGTGTACCATGTGTGTCAGGTCTACAAATGTAGTTACGACATTTTACACCTGAAATGTCATTGAAAATGTCAGTTACGACATTTTGATCTAGAATTTAACACAGATTGAAGGAATGAGGCAAGATCTATACATGGATTAAATACACATGCAATCAGGTGTAATTAACTGGTTTTATTTACATGTAATCCATGTAATGTGTGAACATAATGCAATGCTGAGCGTCATGTCCACACTCTAGCTTCCCGCTTTGTAGATACATTTTGTCATTTTGTTTCTTGGACCAGTTATAATACGACTATTTGTAATGTGACAGTCAACCACTTTCTAATAGGCCGATAGTTACGATCTTTTGACAAAAGCAGAATATGAACATTTTAACTCTGGAAATTCCAAAAAGTGATTTCTCGCTAGAAGCGTAGTTACAACCTTTTGTCATTTCACCGACAATATAACTGGATGTGACATGACTGCCAGAGTATGTTTATTTGACCTGTAGGAGTTTATATAGAGAATGGAGTCCAAGAGCAATTTCTCCTGCAACAGCAACGGTGGTAAATTTGCTGTAAAAACACCATTTATGGGCTATATACTGCAGGCGTTTCAGTTTGAGCTGCTGAAATAAAACACCTAGTGGGGTAATGATGAGGTGATAAATAGCAGTTCATCTAAAAAAAAAATTGTATGTTGAAGATGATGGCAGTATAACAAGCAATAGGAATTGGTGTTTATGTGGCCTCTATGCGAAATGAAATCAGATGTCAAAAACCATGCGGTACCAATCCAGATTGACCAAATCTAGCATCACAGAACTACGGCATATCATAAAATACTGTTTGTTTCCAGTTACCTGCCCGACCATAATTTGAACCTGCCGACCCTAAAACTGTTTTTGTATATCCAATTTTTTTTTTTTAATATAACGATTTCCACGAAAACATTCCAAAACTCTCACAAGCACTAATTTGGTGTCATTTAGGGGATAACCTACTGTGTTTTCCGATTTGCGGACATATATCAGTGGTTTTACTGTCGCAAATTTAGTTTTATTGGCGACCCGTTAGCCACGAAATGTTTTCTTCTAACAATTGATTAATGGAGTTACTTCCCTTCAAATTGAAGTTCGGTAACTTTCGTAAGATATCGGGCGAAGAGTCGGAAAATTGTTTTCACGAATATATGCGATCTTTTCCGATTTACTCTATATCTAGCGTAGTGTGGTGTTTCGATTAATAATAATAATAACTATATTTAATTATTTACTCCAGCGACAAACTGACCGAGTAGAAATTTAGTGACCTTCTGATAAACTAGGGGAGGGAATGTTTACCGATACTGATGGAGTTTACTGCCAAATCAAATGATTAAATATGTCAGTAAGATCTCGATGCGTTTTGTTATTTTTTGTAAGTGGTCACTGGGAACTTCGCTGGTTTCCGCTAAAAACAGTGTCAGAATGACCATGTGTTTGACGTCCAATAGCCGATGATATTAAAGATAAAAATCAATGTGCTCTAGTGGCGTCGTTAAATAAAACAAACTTTACTTTTCAACATTCGTTTGAGCATCCTGAGCATTTGTATTGCATTTCTATTCATTGGACCAATTGATTGCTTTAAACCAAGTGTGTACTTTAATACTGGATGCATACAAAATAAAACTAACATTGCAAATTATAAAATTGGTAAGTCTACCATTTCTTAGATACACTATAGGAAAGACAATATTCATAAAAATTCAGTTTTCATTAAAAGAAATTGTTATAACTTATTTACTGGTTTCTATCCAATTAAGGTTCAACCAAGTCTGTCCTGGACCAGTAGGAGAAGTTAAGTGTTAGTATGAGTAAACCTTCTGCCTATTATTAAACAGCAAGGGGTCTTTTGTATGTACTCTCCCACAGATAGGTTAGCACCATATTGCCCTCAAAATCAAAATGCCTTGCTTTTTATAAATTTATAAGTTGCCCATGTAAAAAGAAGCCTTTAAACACACCTATGTGGATAGTACTACACATTTCCTTTTTTTAATTAAGTTATGAAACAGATATATAGAAAATAAAATGGCCATAAGGTTTTTGTCCTTTTGAAATTTGTATAATGTATAAAATATGCCCCCAAAACATCACTTTACCATGCATTACCGTATATCTTCGCCTGTAGTCGAGTCCCTAATTTCAAGCCCTGAAAACGTATTTTTTTTATTGACCCGTTTATAAGTCGACCCATGAAAAACAACTTATAAATATTGAAATATTTCTTATTTTCAGCACATGAGAACAATAATGTACAATATTTGAACAAAAGAAAATTATTTTACAAACTTCGGTTTTCATGTTTTTGTACATCGCAATATAATCAGACTATTTCAATCAAACTAGCATTATTACATAGCATCAAAACGAAATATTCCCTTAGTAGAGAGTGAAAGCTGTTTGACTGTTACTGTATGGCACTGTACAGATGGTTTTGTGTACAGACAAAAACTTTATTTATAAACACTGACAACAGATCACTACGATAAAACTCAAAGTATCACGTTTTGCCGCCATATTAATACATGTAAGGAGGATAACTCTGGAAAGTACACTGGTTTTTGTACCAAATGATTTGTGTCCTATTGCTCTAGTGAACTGCAGAGATCAGTCTATTTTAAGGGAAAGCTCAGTAATATTCATGAAGTTAATCACTGACAAAACATTGTTTGAACAACCATTAATGCCAGTGACCAGATTTCAAAATAAACTCAGGCAACAGGTAGTTACTATTGTTTACATTTTTGCTATTAGTGATGACTGTTAATTTAACTAAGTGGACTGTTGTCTTGGCATGTGAGCGAGATGCCTTTTCGCATAACCAAAACCGTTATAATGCCAAAATAAATAGGTTATAAAAAATAAATGTATCAAATTAACATTTGAGTAAAAATACATGGCATACTTCAACAATAAAACTTGTAAAATAATCCCCAAAACAGTAATATATTTTGGTGAATTTTTTTTTACCCTCTTATAAGTCGACCCCCCAAGTTATAAAATAATTTTTGGGTGAAAAAAATTCGACTTATAGGCGAAGATATACGGTACTTCATTTCTAGGGAAAACACTGTGATGAATGGTATTGTTGGTATGCATAATGCATTTCTATACATGCAGAGGTTATTTTGGATACCGGTAGTCAACACCTTTATTTAATATACATAAATAAAATTATTTTCCAAAATAAAATGTTTTTCCTACCTACCTACCCTATATTTTTCCAGCATGTAATAGGAAACAAGTTAAAAAAAAAATCCGGCCTAATATAAAAAAAAATTATTTGATTAAATTGCTACGGCAAAATTGTGTCAAATATATATTGATGAAGATCTGAAGTGGTCCAAAGCTAAAATTTAGTATTCCTTAAATATTAACGTTTGTTTGTTAACTGCAGACCTCTTTCAAAAATACAATTCCATCCAGAAATAATTTTAAAGTTTTTAAAACATTTCGAACTGAAGGCAGCTAAAGAACAAGAGGATAACTGGGTAACATATGAAGAGATGAAAACCCATATTAAATCACTCTACAGATCTCCCAGACTGACTGTTGGTTATTTCCAGCTAACTCAGCATGAACAGGTGCTCATGTTCCAACTAAGGACTGGACCTGATAGGCTGAACCAGCACATGCATAAGAGGTTCCAGCTAGTACTCTTCCATGTGCTCCTGTGGAGAAGCAGAACAGATGACCAAAAATGTCATCCAAGACTACACAAACCTACGGCAGCCGAGGGAGACTACCTGGACAACTACAACAACACATCGAAAGAAGCTGTATGGTACCAAATGTGATCTAGAGGACAGTATAATTCAGTTACAGCTGGCCTCGATGTGTAGTTGTCAAGCAAACGAAAAGAACAACAAAACATTTAAATTTTTATCCAGTTTTAAAAATATACTTACTTTGGTATTTGTTTTCTGCTTCTACCGACAGCTCTTTGCACTTTTTACATAATTATGTAACTTTTTAGTTTTTAATTTAATCCCATTCATATACTTACCTTTGACACCCAGTAGCTGGATTGTCAAACATTCATTCATTAATTCTAAAATGCATGCATTTACACTGTTCTACAGTGATTTTTGGAGTTTTGATAAGAGGCCTAGCATTTTGTAATGTGTGGGATAAATATTCAACACCTTTATAAGAATGAATCTGACTTTGTAATGACTTGTAATATTTGTCGTAGTAAAATCTGCATTTTAATGATCGCAGATTTTTTAACTTGGACCATGCCTCAACTTAAGCAAAGTAAAGGAATGATGTTATTAAGACAATTTCTCTTGCACACATATTACGTATGAAATTTGTTAAATATTTAATCATTTTAAGAAGTTTGTTTTATTTAACGACACCACTGGAGCACATTGATTAATTAATCATTGGCTATTGGTTGTTAAACATTCAGTAATTCTTAGGCCTAGTCATCAGAGGAAACGCGCTACATTTTTCCTAATGTAGCAAGGGATCTTTTTATATGTACTTTCCCACAGACAGGAAAGCACATACCACGGCCTTTGTCCAGTTGTGATGCACTGGTTGGATAGAGAAAACCCCAATCAGCTGAATGGATCCACCGAGGTGATTTGATCCTGCGATGCAAGCACCTCAAGCGAGCACTCAACCGACTGAGCTAAATCCTGCCCCGTAATCATTTTAAAGTAAAAAATTATTTATATTTTTTATTAAGCTTTATTCATATACAAGAGCCGTTTCTCAAATTACAGATCAATGTTAGAACCACTATAAGCTACTAGGGTTCAGCCATCCAGCTCATGCACTGGGTTGCCTCAGTTAAATTGGATAATTCGTTATAAAAAACAAGCCTAACAAAACACGCCCAGATCAAATGAGAATAGGAAAACCGTATAGTGTTTTCGGATTTGCCTACGTAGATCAATGCAGAGTTCAAATTTTACCACGGCAACAATGGCAAGACTGGGATCAATCCTAGTCTGGTTCACAAAGACAGGTAGAAAAACATTCAACAAAAATACTGTGGGCAAGTAATACATGAAAGAACTAATTACAATTATTAATACATGTCATGAAAAAGGTCTGCCAGAGGTGGTCAGAAAAATGTTAGTTTGTTCTGTTTAACGACAGCACAAGAGCACATTGCTTTATTAATAAACAGCTACTGAACGACATAAAATTGTTAATTCTGAAGACCGTATTTCACAAAACCAATGCCCTTATGAACTATTGGTAATACCAAACCTTTTGATGGTAACATACTTTTAAGGTCACTGTATGCAAAGTTTTTGTTTCTCGTCTTTATTTTCGTCGTTGTTTTGGAGGTTTTTTTGTCATTTTGGGATTCTTTTGGGGTCATTTTCAGTGGGGGGGGGGGGGGGGGGTCTTGTTTTTTTCTTTTTGGGGGGTAGGGTGGGTGGGTTGGGGATATGTTTTCATGTATGACGATTGCAACTGAGTCCATTTGTAACAACAAAGTAATTAAAAATAAACAGATCTTTATAAGACTCAACTGCATCCTTGACAGACTCCGAAAACCATGTATGTTTGTGTTCTATTTCTGCCACATGGTACCCAACCTAATATTCCATTCATGGAAAGCTGACTTTTAAAAAGTATGAAGTACTGGAATATAGAACTTCTAAGTGTTATGAATGCAGGATATAGCTCAAGCTTTAGCTTAGTGTCAGGACACCAACAATGCTCGACAAGTGTTAAGTTTATTTTGTTTAACGACACCACTAGAGCACATTGATTTATTAATCATCATGTCAAACATTCGATAATTTTGAGAAAACGTTTTTCAATTAAGAGCCAAGGGATCTTTTATATGCACCATCCCATGAACAGGATAACACATACCAGAGCCTTTGATATACCAACCGTGCACATGAAATACCATGGTATATATAAGGCTATGGCATATACCATCCCATCTGTATTACTGGTAAACTGAATGCTAAAATAAACTTCAGTTTTCCATATTCAGAGGTGGCAGTAATTTTCCATTCATTTCACAAGATCAAGTAAGTACTTACCACCTAGTGTCTGTAATATACTTGACCGCGGCATTAATACTATTGACACACTAAATGCCTTTCAATGCAAACTGATATGAGTATGGTTAATTTCAGTTGTTGCTACACCAACTTTGGTTATGCAGCGCTTACAAACCATTCCACATCTGTATTTAGAAGTTGGAATTCACTTCCAGTTCTGTTGTTGTATTTTTTGGTGTATCAGTGGTGAATGATAGAATGCAGTTTGATTCGCTTCCAATTATGACTTAACATCTAACAAAAGAAATGATACAGTTCCACACATGACGTTATGCAAAAGCAACAGGACCATCATAACCATATTCGGTCTTCTCACTTTCCAGTTCCAAGTCAGCGACATCATATATACAAATGATGTATGGAATATCATTATGTTGCAAATCGAGTTTCTGAATGTGAATGTGAAAGTAACAAAGTAGAATCTACTAATCTAAAATAATCCACTACTTAATATTTTTTGCAATGTGTATTTTATACACTTCTTAAAATTGGATTAATACAAAGTATATGCATTTGTTTGTGAGGTTTTTTTTGGGGTGGGTGGAGTGGCTTCTCTCAAACAGTCTCCACCCACAAAAAAGAGAGAAAAAATTCAAGTAAAGCTGAAAGCCAGCACAAAGAAAAATTCAACAGTTTTAAGACAATATGAAAAGAATTTATTCCGTCATGATCTACGCAGAAGATATATACCATAATGACAAAACACACACATTGACTACATTATTTTATAACAAGGCCAAATACAAATTAGGCAGTAGCAAATAGTAACAAAAACAATTACACAATGTAATGAATGCATAATTATATATTCCCAATAACAGAAGTTCAGTTGTAATCATGTCATCTTTCTTCAGTCGATTATCCTGCCACTAAATATTTTATAATGCAATCACCAAACAAATGATAAAACTTTAAAAGGCTACTGTAACGAACTGCAAATTAATTTTCTCTTTAACATGTTTAAAAGCTACGTTTAAGAACACCGTATTGGTAAGTAAATGAGTATGGACAATAACTTGTATTAATGGGTTTAAACTTAGAACTGCATCTGGGATATTGTAAAAATTCCCAGTTACCAATTCAAAAAAAGTTTGTTCACGAAGTAGCGTTGGTGGATAAATTACTTAGCCTTGGTGTTGTAAACTGAAAACCTGTTGTTGGCCTGTGTGTTCTAGATCGAATATGCTTTTAGGTACATGTACATGCTGCAAAATCAAGTCAATAAATAATTTTTCTTAGCTTCCTACGACAGGCTAGTACTTAATAGGTCCAGCTGGATAATATAACATGAAAACTTATACACAACTTATACAGACTATGACATCCAATGAAATGTACTTGGGTTTTTTTTAAAATAATAATTATATTTTTTCCCCTTAAACCCCCCCCCCCCCCCCCCCCCCCCCAAACTACTGTACATTAGGTACATGTACAGGGCCAAAAATAATAATGTTGCATATTAAATGCAAAACAACAATGGCATGTTTTACTGGTGTAACACAAAAAATCACTAAACATTCTATAAACTGTTAATACCCCCATTAAATTTATTTTTTACAGTTACAATGTACCTCAAACATTATTAAAGAGCATCCAAAAATTGAATGTTCACACAATTCCATTAATACACTATTTTGAGTGAAGTAATGCACTACTCTCTACAAAGCAAGTCAATTACAATGCAATAGTGGCTCATGCGATGCAGTTTGATCTGATTGCAGTAATACATGTATTGAGTAAATAAGTTTGTACATGTATGTACACATCAGTCATTTTAAAGATTCCTATGAATTCAGTAACATGTAGGATGTGACAAGATGCTGAATCCTGGTGCCATTTTAAAAAAAAATCCATTTTCAGTCTTTTTATACACAGAAACAAATATATATATTATTCAGGGCTCAAAACAGGAAGTAAAATCTGACCTGTTGCTATTTTGTTAACAGCAGGCTAAAAGAAATACGTCTTGTTAACAAACAGCACATGTACATGTATGGTCTGCTGGAAATAGAATATGGGATAAGGGACGGGTTTAAAATGGTTTGTGAAAAATCAGAACCTTCAAGATGCATTTTAGAGAATAAAATTACAACAAAAACTATACTCAAAACAGCAGATGAGATGAGTGTACATACATTTGTCCTTTTTTTTCTTCTTCTTTTTGGGGGGGGGGGGGGGGGGGTGTTGGAGGATTGGCTGCTGATTTTTTTTATTTCACCCGCTAGATCCATTTTGAGCCCCGATATATATATATATATATATATATATATATATATGCAAGTTAGTGATTACTTTTAAAATTTGTTTTACGGATATTTAGTTTTTTTACTTGTACCAGCAAGAGATAGAAATGAAGGACTGAAACAGTACATACACGTAACATAAATACTGGGCTTATATAACCAACATAACCGGTGCTATAGATGAAGACAATAAAAATGATATAAAAAATTCTCAAACTAGAAGCTGGAAATCAAAGTTAAGGCTTATGCATTTGCAGTCTTTTTTTCTTTTTTTTTTAACTATACCACTGACATAAAGCACATATGGAAATAACCAGAGAAAATGTTCTTGTGGTTAAAAATGTGTATATGTATGCTGTGAGGCATTTTTTTTAACACCTTGTATACTTGACTGTACCACAAAATTTTACATTAAAAGCTTATTTACAATTAATAGTTTCAGACTGACATGTAGATTAGTGTGGTATTATGTGCATTTTGTCAAGTGAAACCACAGCTTAGAACAAGACAATAGTTGTTGCTATACAAATAAATTTAGGTATCACTCGAAATTAACATAGCCTTGTGTTATATACAATTTTACACATTTGCATGTGCAGGTAATAAATCTCATTGCACAACCAAGTAATAATTAGCTAACCGGCAAAAAAAAATAAAACCCACAAACAAGTCACGTGGCAGTGAAGAAACACTTTTCTCTAATTTCAGTTTGATGCAAGCAGACTGGAATATAACAATGTAACTATTTTGCTCTTAACAAAACTTTACAAAGATAAAACATTACAACCTACTATAATTTATTTTAAATACGTATCCTTCAAATATGTAATGATCAAATTTATCCACAAAACCCTTTTTTCTCTCTTTTTTTTAAAATATTTCTATTTTGCAAGAATCTATATATGACGTGAACAATGCAATTTTAACTTTATGTTCAGGTCATGGATCCGAACCCACAACCGACTAAACTTGTAAAGAGTAAACGAGTATAACACTTTAGACCACACATCTGCTTCATCAATTTAATGTATAATTTAAACTGTTAACATGATACAAATGATAGTAATATATTTAGACAGAATACAACAAGATTGTCAAATACTAAATTGGAAACAATGTCTGAGAAATTACTGGCCAAATTATTTAGGTTAGATCTGAAAGTGGTTATTGGTTTTATTTATATTCCTTGCCATTTCAACATTTTTTAAATTAAAAATTATAAACTAGTAGTTAAAATTTAATGAATAATGGCTTACGGTCAAAAATGCACTCAAAAGTGTGGATTCATATTTTTCACAATTCAACACTTCCGTATACATTTCCCACTACATAACTGGTATAGTAAGTATATTATGTTATATCTCAAATGTCCCCTAACAGCTTACCATGTCTGCCACAGGCCACCATGCTACACAATATCAATAGGCAAAATGATCAAACGTCAGATCCTTGTTTTACCAGATATGAAGGAATGTTAATAACATCGAAATACATGTATCGAGAAATTTGTACAACAGATACCAGTACCAGCTGCATCTGCATGTATATGCCACTGTTGTGTATTAAATTTAAAGAGATGAAAATACCTAAAACTTAAAAATTAAGAACCACCATATAAGTAAATTTGCCAAAGCCAATACTACCATTTCAAATGTATATCAGTAATTTAATGTCACACACTCCTCCCCACCCTCCATCATTTTCTTGTCATAACAAAATGGTATCAATACAGGACTAAACAGTCAACTCCATAAATACATTTTGCAAGGATCAGTATGATAAATAATTTTTATCAGGGCTGAATAGGTTGTCAGCTGTTGGTTAGTATATTCTGTACACCACTGCCAATTACATTGGAATGAAAGTTCAATTCTAGTGCTAGGACAAGTAAAGTACATGTAATAGGTTTTCCATTGCCACAACAAATCACACCAAATCAATCACTGGTGGTCCATCTTTAAATAAATTTCAACTGGCTAGCGCCACTGTTTTACTGTGGACAAAATACATGTAGACTATACTCAAGCTTTTAAATTTTAGCAGTGGTTTTATATAAAAGGCAGCAGGCAACAATTTGCTGCAAGATCAGACAGCCTTCTGGCAACTTTCTCAAAATGAAGCACAATAATTAGAAGAAACAAAAGAGAAGGAAAAAGCATTTTCCATATATTACAATAAACACAAATACAAAAGCATAGCAGTTATATAAAAAGCATTTCAGATGTCAAGTGTAATCAGCACTCTGTCCATGTGCCAGAAAACAATTTTTATAGTATACGACCAGGTTTTGATTACACAGTTGTACACAAATCATGGTTAACGATTCTGCTGATGCAGGGAAAGCAAGCTCCAAAATGTTTTTCTCAGTCTCATATCCACACCTGTTTGCAAACCAGTCGAAACATCACACACGTGCAATTAATGCACTTTATTTCATGTTGAGGCTGAACGTAAGCAGATGTATTTAATTACATTAACTGCATCTGATCTTCACGCATGAACTTGACAGTCACTGTCAACTACCATACTGTATGCTCTGTTCTTGAGATGGGTTCAAAAGATCGTTCCATATGCTGCAAAATTTTATCAGAAGAAAAAATGTTTGTCCTGCTTGCTGTTTCCTAAAAATATTGTGGCATGTTATAAGAGGTTGCACTTCAGAAAAATATACATGCAAATACTTGTGCACATTGGATGTGTATAATCATTAAAGCAAAATACATTTGTGCCTTTTCCTAGATCTATTTTGCAGTGCTGCCCTGGTTGCAGATTCAAAAACTTCTCGTACTCCATCTTTGGTCTTTGCTGAACATTCTAAATAGTGATTAGCACCAATTTTAGTTGCCATAGCATTCCCTTCTTCGTACTTCACAGGCTCTTGTTTCATCTTCAGCAATTCTCTCTTTGTGTTCTCATCATTTCGAAGATCTCTCTTGTTTCCAACCAAAATTATTGGCACATTGGGGCAAAAATGATGGACCTCTGGGGTCCATTTTTCCGGGATATTCTCTAAACTGTCAGGACTGTCTATGGAGAAGCACATAAGAATGACATCTGTGTCTGGGTAAGATAGAGGTCGAAGTCTGTCGTAATCTTCCTGGCCAGCTGTGTCCCACAGAGCAAGTTCAACCTGCAAGTACAAAGAACAACAAACCGATTAACACTTTTTAATAGATGATTGGGCTTTTTTAAACAAAGGTTGGAAAACAGTCAAAACACAGTCCTGAAAAAACATTTTTAAAGGATTTTGTTTTTCGTTCAGACAGAAGGCCCATTTGTGATAGATGGAATTCAATGATTTGTTTGTTTTCTTTCCATACATGTTAAAGTACAACATACAACTGTAAAGTCTTATTGTGTTAGAAATTCTGCTTTGAATTATGACATAAAAATTGAATAATGATTTTATTTTTATTTAGTAAAAATAGCATTTTTAAAACTTTAAGCAGGAAATCTCAAATAGAACCACTGAATGCATATTCAGTGTGTGCAACTGAATAAAAGGAACTGGCCTATTTGTGCCAGATTTAACTTTATTTAGGATGACATTGATATTCTAGCTTTCTTATGGAATGCTGATATTCAGTTAATTTGTTTTTTAAATTAAAGAAATATTTATTTAAAGAAACAAACTGGGAGGGAGGGTGGATTTTTATAAATTAAACAACTGTTACTAGATAACTAGCTTCATTCCATGTCAAATCAACAAATCGCCCACGCACTTCGGTCTCCGATTCACTTGAAATTTGTACCAAACATGCCTCAGTTGTCCACATGAACAAATCTCAAGTTTGAGATCTGTATTTCAAATAGTTTTGAAGTAATGGACATTTTCCTAACTATGGTAAGAGTTAAATTTAGCTGAAAATGGCCTCGTTAATTTTCCTGCTATATTTCAAGACCTATTATCTCAGGACATAATGGACTTAGCGCCCTGAAATTTTGCATAGGCACCAAGGAGGTTATAAAGGACAGTGAATGTAAGACATTGTTTTAGAGTCTGGAAAATGGGTGCTTGTGAAATAAATTTGCATTTGCGACAGTTTTTATGTATATCCAGGCATTCAGTATGACTGAAAACACCAGTCTGCTGTAAATCAGTCCTTTATAACCTCCTTAGTGCCCATGCAAAATTTCAGGGCTCTAAGTACATCATGTCCTGAGATAATAGGTCTTGAAATATGGCAGGAAATTACGGTGGCCATTTTTCAGCTAAACTGAACTCTTACCAGTTAGGAAAATGACCATTACTTCAGAACTATTTGAAATACAGAGCTCAAACTTGAGATTTGTTCATGTGGATAACTGAGGCATGTTTGGTAAAAAATTCAAGTGAATTGGAGACCGAAGTGCGTGGGCGACCTCAAATATTTGTTGATTTGACATGGAATGACCCTTAAGTCAATAATGACAAAACGTAAAAATGTAAAACATGCTACATACAAGTATATTAATGATAGTAATTAAAAAACTGCAATTCATCTTACACACATTGCCAATGTCTGTTCTAAGTATTAAAACAGCAACAATAAACGCAACAAAGCTAAATGTTTCATCTCTATCAAATCACAAATACACTATTATTGTCAAATTGA
This sequence comes from Gigantopelta aegis, assembly GCF_016097555.1. Taxonomy (NCBI): domain Eukaryota; kingdom Metazoa; phylum Mollusca; class Gastropoda; order Neomphalida; family Peltospiridae; genus Gigantopelta; species Gigantopelta aegis. Next base: position 63,587,783 of record NC_054701.1, on the reverse strand, counting down.
CTTTTGTTTTTATTAAGACAGTTAACACACAATTAGTTTGTTATTGACAGCAAAACAAAACGTTTATAGTAGTGACACTCAAATATGTGTACATGTACATATGCACAATTCAAAAATTAAATACAAAATCGTTCAACTCTGGCTGCATCCAATACAGGTAAACAATACATCTTTTCTTTTCAAATGGACACTTCCACAACCAGTTCCAAACACAGTGAGACCTCATATAAATCAACACTCCAGTAAGACAGAAATTCCAACTTGTGGACAGTCGAAATAAAAACAAAATCCAGACACACTATATTTATTAATCTGAATCACTGACGAGATCCCACAATTCACTGTAAGATTATGACACAAAAAACCCAACAACCAAACAAGTAGCTTGCTCTCATTCATCACAGAAGATAGCAGACATCAAGATCAGTCCAATAACTGATATAAGCCAAAACCAAGTATTGTACTGCATGGGTGTCAACTTACCATTGTGTCAATACCAATTTACTGTACCGAGCAAATTTTGGTATTGAAAAATGTTCCTGCCATTTATTAAAACACTAACAATATATCTGACGAACACAAAATGGGTTGGGTATAAATCAGACGAGAGCCTTGTGTATGGAATTTAATTTTATTTAAATGAAATTAGCGTGTAAGCCCTAACTCAGGCATGCATTTAAAGCTGAGTATACTAAAAATACTGCTCGATATTGGTATAGTATCAATACCGAATACTGTACCGATACAGAGGTAAATCAACCCAACAATACCGATATCGAACCTCAAATTTCTACACTGCCCAGCTTTAATTGATACCTAGTTTAAATATAAATATAAATATCGGGCACATAAATATCACATGAAAAAAATAACTGCATTTTAAGCTTTAAAAACACACATCGAAAAACAAAATGTAAGTTGATTCAGGGTAGACAACTCTTTATGTTCCAGTACAAAAAATCCATATCAATCCATACTAAATAAAAGGATATAAGAAGTTTTTTTGTTTAACGACACCACTAGAACACATTGTTTTATTAATAATCAGCTATTGGATGTCAAACATTTGGTAATTTTGACAGAGGAAACTCCAGTAGTATGAAGGATCTTTCCCCCAGACAGGAAAGCACATACCACCAGTTGTTGTGCACTGGTTGGAACGAGAAAAACCCAATCAGTTGAATGGATCCACCAAGGTGGTTCAATCCTATGATGCAAGCACTCAACTGACTGAGTTAAATTCCGCCATTATAGTGTATATATTTAAGGTAGAGGCACTGATCTTCCGTTTCAGATTTTTCCCTTTTCCTTTTTCAGATTTTACAAATTCCAATGTTGTTTCCCCTGTTAAATCAATGGGAACAAGCAATGAAAACATGTGATAAAACGTCTAGATGCGCTGCATTAAACATTTGGCGTAACATACAAAGGTACTAGTGTCGTAGCGTAGCACAAGCCAATGTCAGTGTCCATAATTTCTAGTTCATAAAATAAATTTAAAATTAATAAAATGCACAATTTAAAAGCAAATAATGTTTTGGAAAAAAAATGGAAATTCTGTTTCAGATAAGGCATTTCTGCGATTCCGCAATCGTGGCAAATCAGTGCCTCTAATAAGATTTTACTTTATAGTAAAAATTATTTTCCCAATTACTTCTGTTAAAGGAAACATGTCACGTAAACCATATTTGGCACCAACCATGTACAATTAATTATAAATTGAATCACCTAAAAAAAAAAATTATAAAAAATTAATTACTTAAAATATCTCCATAAAAGAACCCCAGATAAGAGCTCTTAGCGGAAATTGCCGATCTTTAATGAGCAGGGCAATCACGAGGTCCGTGACGTCAGAGACGCGTCGCTTGATCTGAAGCCTTACACTTAAAAGCATTAGTCCGTACCACTCATAAAGAATCTAAGACTTGCACAGCTTACCAAAACAATGAGTGTTCGTTCGCAAAACGTTTTGCCGTATCAATATGAGCTGTTAGTAAATGAAGAAAGACACACATTTACTTACAACAGTGATACTGAAGAAAAAAACGGATAGCGAGTCGGAGGGTGGAGAAACTGATGGTGCCAGACCAGACCGGTCGACCAATTTACAGCCCGGAGCCCGAAAGCAACCCGGAGACAAAACCAAAACTCGGATGCTAATGCCGAGGTGTATACTGTTCATATTTAGCATAAAGATACACCTCGATATGATGTATTTAAATATGTAAAAAATATAAATGTAGGACAAACATTTTTGGGTGTTTTTTAAAAGAAAATGTCGCATTTTTTATGTTCGGGCTGTACATAATGAAATCTGTATGCACAGTGTAAACAAACGCTCTAATTTACGACAAGGCGCTTCACTTTCATTAACCTGGCTTGTAAAACAACATAAATGACTTGAGAGTATAATCAACTTTTAAACTAAATATATTTCTATTTGCATCAATAGAACGAAATGGGGTTATAGTATTTTTCTCTCATAAAAAAAAGTAGCATATTATTAGGCCTATTGGTAGGGTGCGTTAGAGTAAAAACGACCACTCACGATACCCAAGTGATAATTTTCTTTTCTTTGGTACTACGTAATTGGTCAGTTTTGTAATTTTAGATGGGAAAGTCTACTTAATCAAGGGTTTTACAGCATTATTTACAGTAATGAAGCAGGGCGGCTGATAATGTCTATTAACATTGTACTATAGTCGCGACAGGTTACGCCACAATACCCTGTGATCTTAAAAAAACTGGCACGTATTTTGTACGTATGTCTAGACCGTGGTAATCACTTACCTGGTCGATACCCTGCAATATACACCTGCCAATCAGGAATCACATGTGCAGGCCACGGAAAGAAAGGACCAATTAACTAAAACAACACTCCGATTCTCAAGTCAGCCCGTGGATGAAACATAATAGTTATTTCGACACCGACAGTAGTGGGGTTTTTTGTATTGAACTTCGTGTTGCTTTGGGGCTTCGGAACGTTTTTGTGACGTATTCCACCCGAAGATTAAAAACATTATTTAAAATTATTATTGTTTTCTACACGTTTTTTAAAAAGATATTTAAATACATCGTACTGAGATGTATCCTCATGCCAAATCCCATGTTTGTATATGCCATATTTAATTACTTATTGACGTTTCCTTCTTCGGACGGTGAATACAGATTTTGTTATGTAGGCCTACAGCCATAACATGAAAAATCTATTTTTTTCCAAAAAAATAAATAAATAAAAAATTCTACATTTTTGTTTTAACATATATAAATACATCATGCTGAGGTGTATCTTTGTGCCAAATATGTACAATGTACACCTCGGCATTCGCAACCGAGTACTGTTTTTGTCTCCGGGTAACGTTCGGGCTCCGAGCTGTAATTAGGCTGACACCAAAGTACTATGCGGTGTTGGTGTCCAATCTTTTCTTTTGCGATAAAATACACGCGTCTTTCTTCGGATACAATCCTTTGGAAAACCATAAAAAGACAATCCCGATCGTTTAAACTGTTTATTTTTACACCCAAAGGCCGCGCAGTACGGCACTGTTGGACTGAAAAGATCGTAAGCCCCTTACTCCATATATAAACAGTTAACAACAATGGAAGAGTACAGCGGCTCTGACGTCACTTCCCTTTTTTCCGAACGCTCACGAAGAAATATGCATAAATCGTACTTTGATACTGATTAGCGTAATTTCTTAATTTTAACTTAACTACACGTATTTTATTGTTATAAAGTTATTTGTATATTATTTTTATATCATTTTTCTTTTAAAATGAGCTATAATATGGTCTCGTGTCATGTTTCCTTTAATGAATGTATTTTTCTTCCTAATTTGTTTATACTTCAGCTGCTAAAAAATTTAGAACCCATTGATATTTTGCTATATTTTCAAACAGGTATTCTTATTAATGAGCTAAAAGTGGTAAAAATTGCATAGCAGCTGGCACTCAGCTCACATTTCTTCATTTACCGGAACCTCTCAACTTAATATTAAAAAAGCAAACTGCGTAATCATACATGGCACTTTCTTCAAACTACATGTTTGTTTCAATTTTGTTCGTTTCTTCTCTATAGATGTACAATTCTTTACACTTTCTTGCACCCATGCGACTTCCTTGTCCTCAGTTGGTAAGAAAGCTAGTTTGACCCACAGCACCAAACTAATCAGTATTAGCAGGGAAAAGGCATAGTATTTGAACTCTGTGCCCTTTAGCATTGACAAAAGCAGCCATGGAACACATTCCAAGGTGGCCCGATCCTAAAGCAGACAGGGAATGGCAGGTGTGTCTAATTTGTTGATGGGTATAGCAAGAAGTAAGGCAGAAGAGGCTAGTCAAAAGAGGAAGAAAAGAGAAAGGAAAATGGAGAGAAGACAATGGTATCTAAACCTACAAGTCTCTGTTGCGTCTTCCAGTTGATAACATGTATCTGAACCTTAACTTGATGTGCTTTTAAATTTCAGGACATCAATACTGCACACGAATTTAAATTGTATATCAATCTGAACAGTATTTTTTATATATTTTAGTTCTGCTTAAAGCTGGACATTGGCAGAAACAAAACTGTATGGTAATTATGAACAGCAATTTGTAGAGTTCAAAAAATGTTCATGGTATGCATTGCAATTCTAGAAAGACGGTGCCACAAAAAAGAATTAATGCTGCATAAGTGTATGAACAAAGTGGATTATGGTGATGGTTAGGTAACAAAATTTATTTAAATTTAAAAAAAACACACTAATTAAGTGAAAGGGTTCAATTAATTGTGTGTACATCACAATATGCAATGATTAGAAGTTTTGTTTTATTAAGTACTCAAGACGTGATCACATATATTAATTACTTCAGAAACAACTGATAAAGTACAGCCTGTCATTTAACCAAAGCAGAACTAAAATGATCTTGATGGTACCAAATATGCCATCACAATTTATTAAAAATGCAACAAGTCACATTTTTAAATACAATGAATATATTCAAATAGCATATAGCATTAAAGTTGTTATAAATACAGATGTATATAGTATTGTGGTCCGCAGGAATGCATAAAAGTACTTTTTAATGACACACCAGTGCAGGGAACATTTTGTTCAGTAGCACGTTACACTGCATGTTTCAGAGATTGCTAAGCATCAACCTCTACAACTTCCCACAGCAGTCAGCAATGCCTTGTAGATTACTGTGGAGTTTTTAGTTCTCCTAGCACTTCTTTTTTTCTGGCATGTTTTGCAGGCGTTGTATGTAAAACAATTCTTAAGTTATGTTAAATAGTAATTGCTAATTAATTTTGAAAACAAAATATTCTCTGAAGTGTTGACAATAAAAATGTTTCACTGACAAAGGAGAATATAAAGAGAGACTATAAATTTTACAAAGGTAACCTACTGGTTTACTATCAATTTTAGAAAAATTTATCTCTTTCCAACACAAAATATATCAAATAATGAAACTGCTTTATGCAAACATTTTCATGGCTAATGAAATTTGATAACCTGGGCCATAACAATGTTTTAATTGGCCTTCTTATGTTTCAATCCTGAATTTACGATTAGTAGTTTCTCTATTTGCCTTAATTGATCATCATAATCTGCCAATGCCAGCAGTGTTTGAAGAATAAATAAGAATACCAGTCCAATGAATCAATATAAGTTGGTGCCAAATTAAAATTACTGAATTTAATTTTATTAATAAGTGTTAGTCTGTCTATTAATTAAAATATTTGTGTAGTGGAATATTGCTCAATAGAAGTGGTTTTGACAACAAGCACACTATTTTGCTCGTCTGAGTAAATTTGAAATAAGTGCTACATACTTAAAACCAAAAACTGTTCAGCAACAAGCAACTAGATGTATTTTTGTGTATGAATAGTTTTAGGGCAAACTGGTAAAGAACCATTAACATTTGATTTAATATCAAAAGTGTACAAGCTCCCATTTATTATTGTAGTGTGCAGGCTGATTTTTACTCAAATTAAATGAAAATGCAACGAATCTGGATAACATTCAACTTTTTCATATTAGCTCATCAATGGCAAAATGTATACATGTGGTGTACATGTACATTATATAACATCTGTACATTTGAAATATGCCTACATAGAGCAAAGCAACCTTTTAGTCATTTTTATTTGTTGCAAAAGTCACTTTAAAAAACAATTGCTACAGGCAGGGTCAAAATCGCAACCGTCACATGATAAAGTGACAGTCCTACATGTTATCAACATAGCAGCTCAATCGACCAATGGGGGAAAAAAAAAGTATGTCTCTTATACTGTATGATGTTAGTACTAAACAGAACAGTACACGGTTTGAAACTGATATGGGTAGGTAACAATTGCTGCTCAAAATGCTTTCTGATAATCAACTTCACAAGCAGCAGAGTCACTCTTAGAAAGTTCCTGTAAACAGTGTCATCTCAATCCAGAAGTACAAGGTTTAGATTTAAGCATGCCTCTTGCCAAAACATAATTTGCAGATAAGTAATAAACACGAAAAAAATCACAAGTACCCTTAACCCGTAGGTGGTTAAGTGTTTAAACAATTTAAAATTGGATACTGCATTTAAAACAAATTATAAAAATGTATCTATTAATTTTCAAGATTTTGGGGTACATAATTTTACTTTTCGTAACCTCTGGAAAAAACCCTGAATTAAGCACATTGAGCATAAATGCACAACAGCGATCGATAAGCAGTTTCTTTTACAGTTGGAGCCCATATTGCAATGTTTTTACCAGAAGAGAAAGATAGGGGGTGAAAATGAATAACATTTTATTACATTTATAAGGCCAATAAACATGTTTTTTCAAGTTGTGTTGACTTTTTGTGCAATACCAGGCTACAAGTTTATTAAGAATATGTGCTTTCATTAATATCAGATTTAGGGTCAGAATATAAGAATGAATCACCAAATATCTATATTACATAATTTATCCATGAAAATAATTTTGTATGTTTGTGAAATCTTGTACTGACAAAGAGATTGTGCAAGTATCTTTCTTGTTGTGAGAGTACACACACAATTACATGTATGGTATACATACTTATAGTCTTCCTACCATTATATATTAATTTACCATCATCAAAACCCAATAGTTACTGGCATCATAAAAATGTGTTGTTGCTTTTTTTCTTGTTTAATAAATATATGTATTTATACATTGTAACAAACTATTTATAGCCAGTGTACACGAAGTGTTAATTTATTGTTATTACACACTGATTTGGGTTTTTGGGGTTGTGTATAAATTACACAAGTAACAGGATTTTGGAGGTCAAAAATGTGGTATGGAAAAGGCAGTAACTGAAGAGTTTTACTTACTACTAATAAAAGGTTATTAATTTTCAAACACCATGCAGTTAGGACAATGTACATTCTTTAAAAACAGTAAATTATGAATGCCCAGTGAACTTGTAAAACATGCATAAACCAGATGAGAAATGTGGCAAAATGTTGGAAACGCTTTGAAAATCAACAGTACATGCCCAAAGAGTTTCAAAATCATGCACAACAAACTGGCACTCACCGGAAAACTTAGGATCAAAGAAGAAAAGTCAAACTGGCTTCTTCATCATGTTCAATGTCAAAATTGATGCCGGTTTTGTAGAAGCAAAACACTGATAATGTTTTACGGACATTTTTAAAGACACTTTTTACAGCTACATCGCGAATCAGGGTTTTTTTATTATACAAGTATGCAACCAGTGGAAGAACGAAGCCAAACCACCTTCATGTTGTTGAGAAGCACTAAAACAATAGAGCTAAACACAGGTACAACTGCTATACCATATATCACAAGTAAATAAACTCAGACATCTCTCCTTATCCTATTCCTGCAAAATATATTTCCACACAATTCAGCACTAAAAGTAAATACTGCCACACAGGAGTCCCAAGGTCCTTAATGCTGAACCTGAATGTCAAAAGTTCTTAATAAAACTGCAACATCACCTACCCATATAATAAATGGTTATTAATGAAAAACAAAACCACATCTAGTTTTAATAAAGGGTGTTTTCCGTATCAAGGGATACTGCCAACTACCTTGATAAATTATACACGTTGTTTGCAATTTTTATAACAATGTACCTTAACTCTTCAACTTCTGAAATAGGTCCCACTTCAGAAGATTAATTCAACCCCTGCAATTGCCCACAGAGTTTTTAATTCTCCATGTCACTTTTTTTGCTGTGGACTTATTACATTTTTTTCACTGCAGATTTTTTTTTTGCCGTTTACATTTTCTTAATTTCAGAGGTTGATTAATTTAACAAATATGTACAATTTTATGTACAAGCTAATCATATATATCGAAAAATATTATGTCAAGAGTCACAAAATTGACATGGACAACATATTAAAAAATTAAATAATAAAAAAACCTACTCAACATGAAATTCCAAGTTCAATCTCAAGCTTTGTGAACACATTGGTAAATTATTTAAGGGGGTTACCCGCTTACATCATAAATGGGTTACACAACTTTTCTATTCTCAAAACCCTTTGTACATATTTGCCCAGAAAAATTACATTATGGGTCAACGACTGTACACACCACTAGCGACATCTGTGAAAAACAAAATGACACCAATCATATGTGGTAATTAACCATTTTCAATGTCAATGAAATAGGCTTCAAATAAACACTCATTTGATGATGCAAATGTATGGCCTCCACATCTACTGGTCTTACAGCATTCTCAATAAAAAGTATTAAAAAATGCTGGTTATGTACCATGTAGAACATAACCATTTATTTACCTCTACAGAAATGAAAATCAATCGCTGAACTGATTTTAGAATGTTCTGTGATGAATAAAGACATCAAACAAAGGAATGATTGGTACTTTGTTTAATCAGCCGCACTTGGATCATAAGCATATTGGTCTGAAGATTTACAAAAACAAATCTTCAGACATAAGTTTTTAACTGGCAGCAAGGGGACCCCATGTACATTTTCTGACAAAAAGAACAGTACATACCACAGTAGACATCCCATTTCGACCAACATAGAAGATTGATAAAATGTGTAGGCTTTTAACACTCTAGGACTGACCTACATTCTGCTTCATCAAAGAATGCTTTCTACTACACAAAAGATATACTCCTCACCTGCTTGTTATCAACTTCAATATCTGCTACATAATTTTCAAAGACTGTTGGCACATAGACTTCAGGAAATTGGTCCTTGCTAAAAACTATCAGAAGACATGTTTTACCACAGGCACCATCTCCTACTATAACTAATTTCTTTCGTATAGCAGCCATGATTCAAACCTGTCAAAATAAAATAAGAAAAAAGAGAACATTAATTTCACCACTTAAAAAAATCATATGTAATTGAAATGACCACTATCAAGGCTAGCTTTAGGTGAGCAGAAAATTTCATCAAATTAAACTTCAAAACTTGCAGAAACCCTTTTTTCTTTTTTGCCCATTTTTTTAAAATCCAAAACTTGCGAATTTGACGAGTGCCAGAAATAGCCCTCATTATACAATCCCAGCTATTAACCATGGCAACACCACAAAGACTGTAGCACCATATCTTGGCTAACCACAAATATAAAACGACAATTTAGAAGAACCTGTTTGGATGACTTTACCATAAAAAGTTAAACACAATGGCTGCTAAATATTGAATGAGTTTAAGGCTGATGACTGACACTTGCCACACCATTGTTTTGGCTTCATGCACAACAAATGTAACATTTTACTGAAATTTGTGTTGTTTCATTTGTCAATTTGTCCCTTTCGAACTTAAAACATATATAGATCTATAATATTGTAAAATAAAAACAGATCAACAAGTACAAAGCATTGTTTGCTCAATATGGAACTGGGAAGTATTTTAACAGGTAAGTCAGGGAACATTCATTATATTCAGTATCGTGTCGCGATTTGCTGCACAAATTTAAAACATTAAACAGAAAACAATTTCCCTGTGATTAGACCCTTTTAATGTAGCAAAGCATAGTAATAAAATACTGTGTGCACCTGATGGTTCTGTTAACAGAATGCTAGAAAACTTTCACAAGTAAAATTGCTTCTTTTTATAATGTGTCAGATTGAGTGAAAATACAGTAAAATGTTTCATTTATAGTGTATGTAGATGCAAAACTGATGGTGATGCAAGTGTCTGTCTTCATCAAACTTATTTCATAGCTTTGTGGATAATTTTTTTTTTAAGGCGAGAACGGTACGACATTCTCTACAAATGATAGTTATTTAAACAAAATAAGATACACATGTATACAAGTATCAATACAATGAGAACAGTAATATGAATGAATAACAAAGTATTAGTGTCTGCGAACAGACTTTATAGTAATAAAAATAATAATGTAAACTTGTTAATGTGTCATAACACGATATACCCCATAGTTACCAGGATGCGAACTTAAGAATTCGTCTCCCACAGCAATTCTTAAAAGAACTGACACGAGTTAAACGGCACACTAACTGCAATTTTGAGTTTGCCCACGGCGATGTTTTAAAATGTGACATTTGCAGCAAATATACATGACTGAAAAGTTATTTTGCTGTATGTAGACATATTTCAAACGTGCAAATGTTAAATACTGGGATTATAATGTACACCAGGTACATTTTGCCATTGTTGTGCTGCTTTATCACTGGCACAAAAGTGCCGTCAGTAATGCTCTCTACCTACAGCAATTTTTATTTCAAAGACGGCAATTGCAGTCAGTGCCATCACCAAGTCCAAGCCCATGGTAATCACTCGTATGTTTCATGGGCGTACATGATGGGGGGGGGGGGGGGTTCGACCGAACACCCCCATAAATCGCTTTTTTTATAATTTAATATATCTGACATTATATTTACTCAACATAGAAATATATGCCCAATATCTCTGCAATCTATTTTGGAACCCCCCTTTTCAAAATCCTATGTATTGGAACCCCCCTTTTCAAAATCCTATGTACGCCCATGTGTTTGGTATTTGTACATGGGTTACCAGACAATATTTAAAAACCTGATGTTGCTAGCACTTAATATCAACTAATTTAGGCAAATTGATTGATTATAAAGTAGTCAGGCATTGAATTTAGGAAATATTTCTTAGGTTTCCGCCAGAACCATAAACACAATTTATTATAGGATTAAGTTTCATAATCTTACACTGGGATTTGCAGAAACACAACATCATGCTAAATTTGCAGCCTATATATTTTTCAGGTATATGAGGTTGGAATAAAAATCATGCATGTATTTAATTTTCCATATGAGTGTGGTTAACATCTGCGGTGACGTCATGTCAACATGGACTCCCTTATATCCCACTATTCACAAAATAATGTTCTCCAATCTTTCTTTCCCCAGTAATATCATAAATTGCACTTGTATAGGGAACTAATGAAACATTTAGCAATTATCAAAACTAATCCACAGTTTGATCAAAACAAACGGGAAGTGAAAAGGGGGTCATTACCATAAAAGGCGTTTGCGCTTAATCACCTAAAACTTAAACGTTCAACAGTTAAAAAAACACGTAATATTCGATTAAATAATATAAAAAGGTTAACTGATACCGCATACCAATTGAAACTCACTAGATATGGGCCGTTGTACCCCAAAAATTACCAATTCTTGTGTTTTTAGGCGTCAAACCCGATCAAAGGATTCAATCAACGGTCAACCACACCTCAATTGAAGCCTAGAGGGGGATCTAGCAATTCCAAACGGAATTTATGACGTATTTCCGGTTTTGGAATACTAAACCTTATACTTCAAAAAATAACCTTAAGTGCGTAAATTTACAAGTGCATTGTTAAAGAGTTAGTTTGTTTTGTTTATCGACATCACTAGAGGGTATTGATTTATTTATCATCGGCTATTGGATGTTAAATATTTGATAATTTGACATATAGTCTTAGAGAGAAAACCCGCTACATTTATCCATTAGTAACAAGGGATCTTTTATACGCACCATCCCACATAGAGGATAGTACATCACTGCCTCTGATATACCAGTCGTGGTACGCTGCCTGGAGTGAGAAATAGCTCATTTGGCCCTCCGACGGCGGTCGATCCTAGAGCGTCCGCGCATCAGGCAAGTGGTTTACCTCTAGGGTACGCCCCGCTTCATGCGTTGATTAGAACGTCATTCGTTATTTTATTTTTTTTATAATAGTGGACAAGCCAACATAAAGCAAAACACATTTTGATATATGCACATTTGCATATTAAAAACAATCTTCCATTTTAATATCATTCTAATAGGATCATTGAACAAGGTGATCCCCGTCGATGGGCCCATGGGGCTATTTTTCGTTCCAGCCAGTGCATCACGACTGGGTTATCAAACGCCGTGGTATGTGCTACCTTGGGTGTGGCATGGTGCATAGACCTATCAAAGATCCCTAGCTTGCTACTAATGGAAAAATGTAGCGTGTTTCCTCTCATAGACTATATGTCTGAATTACCAAATGTTTGACATCCAATAGCCGATGATTAATAAATCAATATGCTCTAATGGTGTCGTTAAGCAAAAACATATTTTTTTTTTTTTTTTAATGTGCAAGGTGGATCACAGTTTCACTTTGTAATAAAAATAATTTTACATACATAGCAAAACGTGAATAAAAAATAGGACTACACAATGTTAAAAACTATTTTGGAAGCAATACATATGGTTAATAAATACTTGCAACATAAAATGATTGTCCTAATAAAAAACAAGCACTATTTTTTATTTATAATATCAAACTGTGCAACATTGATGGGTTTTTTTAATTTTACAGCATGGTTCTGTCACATTTGATAGTCTGTACTATCCCAAAATTACGTTTCATAATTCCATAACTACACCTTTTCCATACGTTATATGCTAACGATTAAATCCCCTGAAGTTGTATAGGGCCTCCTGGTATATATATTAAAACATACTGTAGATTTTTCACTCTATGATGATTGTTTTGCGTTGGATGTATCTTGTAATATGCCATTTAAAGGTAGGGTCAACTCCAACAAGAGCCTTATGTGTTGGAAAGATGCATACCCGGACCACCAACACATACTGACACTTTAGCAAATGAAAAACGCGTAATTTTAGAGTTAATAAAAAACCATGATTATTCCTGCTAACTGGGGGCAGCCATTTTGTTTCATTTTTGTGATGTCCGGTGGGATAGCTTGGGGCGAAGTGACGTCAGCTCCTGACCATCTACTGTATGTACAGTGTAAACAAAAGCAGTAATTTTCGACAAGGCGCTTCTCTTTGATCAACCTGACTTGTAAAACAGCATAAATGACGTAATAATATAATAAACTATTTAACTAAATATATTTTAAGTTGCATTAACGGAACAAAATGGGGTTATAGTATTTTTCTCTGTTTAATAATCCAAAGGAAAAATGTACACTATTACGCCTATTAATATGCTACGTTGGAGCAAAAACGACAACCCACGATACTCAAGTCGGCAAGTGATAATTTTCTTTTCTTTGGGACTACGTAATTGGTCAGTTCTGTGGTTGTAGATGGAAAAGTCTACTTAATCAATAGTTTTACAGAACTATTTACAGTAATAAACCATGTCCATTACAATTTTAGGGGCGACAGGTAATATTCCACAATACCGGTATGTATTTTGTGTCTAGACAGCGTCAATTAATTGGCTCGTCTGGTTACCAATCAAATACACACCTGCCAATCAGAAATCACAGGTAGAAGCAACTAACAGCATAGACCAATTAACTAAGAAAACACTCCGTGTATCATTTCAGTACGTAGGTTAATGCATGGGAAAAACATTGTTAATTGTTTCGACTTGTTGTGTAGCCACTTTGACAATGGTATTTTATTTTGTATTGAAAAATAATATATATAGTGCTGGATATACTTACTGTTGGCTTACTGGGATGTGTATTATTACAGAACATTGCAATGTATGACTATTTATTATCCCGCAAAAACTAGGTAGATTGTGTTTTTTTAGTTCTAAGGCTCATTCCTGACGTGACGCGTTAAGTATTACGTAATCACCAGCTCGCCAGAGGGCGTACTCACTGAGATGGTACAAAATGGCTGCGCCCGTTATATATAATAGTCGTCACATTTAACCGTTTTATTAATTAACTATACGATTATACGTGTTGATATTAAGCAATAATGTGCATTATATATCGTTAAATATGCATACCAGGCCAAATGCCTTAATTGTCCTCTCCTTTAAGGGATTTTCGGAGTCGCTGAGCACGATTCCATGGTGGAAAAACCATTTTGTGTGAAGTGTGTGATCAGAATGTATGGTTTAGGTGGTACTAGGCTAAACGTTACTGAGTTGTACAGTATAGCGTTTACTGACGTTTGATTATATTTGTTTGCACAGCCAGATGGAAACTTCATAACGAGGAACTTCCAAAAGTTTCACTATAATAACCTTTTTTATAATAATGCATCTATGAAAACTCACTACACAGATTCACCGTTCCACTACTGGAGCAAAGTGTTGTAGGTTGAACCTCTTTCCCCTCTTTCCCTCCGAGTCCTGACATCGCAGTGGGATCGCGAGTCCATTATATAAGCTGGCTCACTGTCCATGTAATAGATTTATAGCAATCAGAGTTCATGACAGGATATCTAGGATAAATTTGTCAGAGGAAGTTTTGAAATTGTGGTACTTAAAAGTTCTCACACTTGGTCCGTCAGAACAGCAAGCTGACTGGATGATCATAGTCCTCGTTCTCATGCTCATGCTGGGTCTCAAAAGATATGAAAGGCTCATGAAAACTTTAGCGGGGGAGTGGGGTGGTGGCACCCCAGTAGATACCTCATGTTACCTTCCATTAAATTATATGGTAAATGCGTTGTGAGGTAAGACTGGATATTGTGTGGAAAATTTACCAACCGGGAAGAATAATTAGAATAAGTAATTTTATGCAAGAAGAAACGTGGTTCTGGTAGAGCATTGCGTGGCCGTGGTATCCGAATACGGGACGGGATTTAGCTCAGTCGGTTGAGTGCTCGCCCGAAGTGCTTGCGTCGCAGGATCGAACCACCGCGATGGATTTATTCAACTTATTGTGGGGTTTTTTTTTCCATTCCAACCAGTTCACCACAATTGGTCAAAGGCCGTGGTATGTGCTTTCCTGTCTGTGGGAAGTGCATATAACAAATCCCTTGTTGCTAATGGAACAAAAATATAGCGGGTTTCCTCTGATGGCGATACTAATCAGAATACCAAATATTTGACACCCAATAGCCTATGATTAATTAATCAATGTGCTCTAGTGGTGTCGTTAAACAAAACACACGTTTAACTTGAGTATCCGAATACTTCTAAATTGGAATACCTTCTACATTGCTAGCTTTCATGTTTAAATCGTTCAACCTTCTGGAAGCTAAGGTATTTCTCACAATCTCTTAATGAAGGTGGTGTCCCTCCCCCTCCCCATGAACATAAAATTTTAGTACAATAATTTCACTGAAAGACACTCAAGTACATTTCTGTCCACTGTACTGCTGCTGATTTTAGTGGGTTTTTTAGACGTAAGCAGTGAAACATGCTGATTATATGAAGGGAAGATATATTGACCAGGCCTGGAAAAATGCTTATATAAAATACCCTGTTCTGTTAAATGTATGCCGTGTAGCTGAAGCAGGTTTTCTCTCTCACATAAGTTAGCTTATCAGACAAAGCTCTTCCTTTCATTTTCTGGTAGGTTCCAAGGATTATTATTTTTCCACATACCTTTTCAGGCTGTGACACAGTCAGGGCATTTTATGGTATGAAAACCAGACCGGTCTGCAAGAAATTATGCCGGGGGGAAGGGGGGTTAAACTGTGGTTATTGAAATTCCTTGGGTCGGAGAGGGAGGTGATCCAGACTGTGGTTATTGAAATTCCTTGGGTTGAGGGGGGGGGGGGGGGGGGGTCGGGTCATGGTCGCAGAAAAATATATTTAAGTAAAGAAACTACATTTTGAGTAGGAGAATCAGCCTTCCAAATTTCTCTCTGCATGGAAAGTGTGGCAGGTATCTATCAATATATATATATTCTTTACCATTCTTTACCATGCTCGCGCAAGGCTTTTGGACTGGTATGCATATTCAACGATATATAAACACATTATTGCTTAATATCAACAAGTATATTAGTATAGTTAATTAATAAAACGGTTAAATGTGACAGCTATTATATATAACGGGCGCAGCCATTTTGTACCATCCTAGTGAACACGCCCTCTGGCGAGCCGGTGTTTAGGTGAAACTATTTAACGCGTCACGCCAGGAACTGCAATGACGAAACAAACGTAGCTTCTTCTTTTTTCGCAATGTTCCGTAATACTATCCATCCCAGTAAGCCAGCAATAAGTATATATTATTTGACAATACAAAATGTCGAAATAACTGTATCATGTTTTGTCCATGCAATAATCTTCGTACTGAAATGATAAACGGGAGTGTTTTCTTAGCCACCTGTGATACCTGTAATACCGGCCTTGGTTGGACAGTGGTTAAGCCATCGGACTACAGGCTGGTAGGTACAGGGTTCGCAGCCCGGTACTGGCTCCAACCCAGAACGAGTTCTTAAGGGCTTAATGGGTAGGTGTGTTGGGTACTACACTCTCTTCTCTCTCACTAACCACTAACCAACTAACAACTAACCCACTGTCCTGGACAGACAGCGCAGATAGCTGAGGTGTGTATGTGTGTGCCCAGGACAGCGTGCTTGAGCCTTAATTGGATATAAGCACGGAAATAAGTTGAAATGAAATGAAATGTGATACCTGATTGGCAGGTGTATATTTGGTAGGTAGATAAGCCATTCATTACCGCCATCTAGACACAAAATTACGTACAGGCGGTATTTGTTTTTAAATGACAGGTTATTGGGATATACCTGCCACCCCTAAAATGGTAATAGACATTATCAGTCTTCATGCTTTATTACTGTAAATCATTCTGTAAAACTCTTGTAAAAGACTTTCCCATCTAAAATCACAGAACAATTACGTCGTCCCAAAGAAAAGAACATTAATTATCACTTGGGTATCGTGAGTGGTCGTTTTTGCTCCAACGAAGCCTACCAATAGGCCTTATAGTATGCATTTTTTCTTTGATTTTTTTAAGAGAGAAAAATACTATAATACCATTTCGTTCTATTAATGCAAATTGAAATATATTTAGTTAAATAGTTTATTATATTATCAAGCCATTAATGTTGTTTTACAAGTCAGGTTGTTGAAAGCGAAGCGCCTTGCTGTAAATGACAATGCAAATGTTTACACTGTGCATACAGGAGTTGGTAGGAGCTGACGTCACTTCGCCCAAAGCTAGAATACCGGACTCAGCGAAAACAAAACAAAATGGCTGCCCTCAGTTAGCAGGAATAATCACGATTTATTATTAACTCTAAAATTACGTGTTATTCATTTCTTAAAGTGTCAGTATATGTTGGTGGTCCGCGTATGCATCTTTCCAACACATAAGGCTCATATCTGAGTTTAGTTCCCCTTTAAAGAAAAATGCTGAAAATGTCTGCTAGTTCTTAATTAATTTTGTTGAGTATATAATGTGCACTGTTAAAATACGTTATTGTATTTTTAACATAGCATCTCTTGAAATACACACAATCAACAGTTTATATTAAAATAAAACTAATATTTTAGAACAGAATACAAAAATAATTTTAAAATTGTTGTCTGTCCTAAAATGAACACATGTAGCAATATTAAATAAATAGTTTGGATGAACATGTTATTTATTTTAGATATATTTATATACACATATATATATATATATATATATATATATATATATATATATATATATATATATATATATATATATATATATATATATATATATATAATTACTCTTGTACTTTTGACTAAGCCAAGTCGGACTATGATCGCTTTACGCTACCCCGCACCCCATCTGCTCTGCCCGGACATCTGAGTTGTATTTTAAACAATTGTAGTTTATTTTTTTAATTATTAAACAAAACATACAACAAAACAACAACACCATTAAGATCAGCGAAATCTAACCAATACGTGTACAGCAGTATAGTTCATCGGCAAAATATGCGGTTTAGTACAATTAATACGAGAAAGACAATTTCAACCAAAATAAAACAAGAGTGGTTTCCCTTTTTATTTTTGTTTTGTTTTTACTGCTGTCATTGTCATTGCTTGACAGGGTCGAATAAATCTGGAAATACTTTTATTCGACCTGAAACCTTGTTGTACAAGTTATGTCAATCCATACAGTCCCGTTTTGTTTCACAAGTCGAACTTTTTGTGTTGTCAGCGACTTGGTAACTGACCTGTGCACACTTCACTTCAGTTTTACATTCAGTCACCAGTGGATTATGATAATGATTGATTTGATAGACTGAAAATTAATGCACCAAAAGTGAGAGTTTAATCAACCTAAGTTATAAGATTCCCAGTTTCTGATCTATTAAAAAAAAAGCAGGATTGAAACAAAAATCCAGCCCACCTTCTACTTCTAGGATAGGCCTAACGTTTATGTTTGTGGAATGTATTGATGACATCTAATTTAAAGTGATGGACCCTATTTTTTTAAACACTACAACGTATTTTTCCACTAATAAAGCTGTTTTTTGATCATTTAAATTAGAAATATTTTCATTTTATTGTTTACAATATTAATTTTCGTACATCTGAAGTGGTTCTAGTCAACCGAACCAAGTTTTTGCAATACCCCAAAATGCATTTTTTTTATAAAATTGTAAAAAGCACATCTGAGAAGTAGTAATGGTTATATATATATTCTTTACCATTCTTTTACCATGCTCGCGCAAGGCTTTTGGACTGGTATGCATATTCAACGATATATAAACACATTATTGCTTAATATCAACAAGTATATTAGTATATTTAATTAATAAAACGGTTAAATGTGACAGCTATTATATATAACGGGTGCAGCCATTTTGTACCATCCTAGTGAATAATTTTTTTTTTTTTTTAAAATGGTTATCGAGACAAGCTCTAGTTATTTTTAGACAGTATTTCCCTGTTTAAACATCACATACTTTAGCTTCTCACTGTTATAACCTTATTCAAATGTGTGTTGCAGGTTTGTAGATGAACTAAATTTACTGTCCATTTTAACGGGCTGAAAGTGGAGTCTGTGCCTTTAACTGATGTCATAAGGAAGGCAATATATGGGTCATTTAACTTGGGCATTACACACATTATGGAGTGAAATGTAAATCAGTGGAAAAGCACTCCCCTGATTTACACTCAGCAGTTGTCAATTTGTGTAGTGTTTTCCCTAGCTTGTTTTAGCATGGTCCAGCACCATGCCTCGGTAGTCTAGCACCATCTTGCCTTAATCAGCGCCATGCTGCCCTGAGATTAAATGAGCCTTTTTCAGTAATTAATTCTAAAATTGCCTTTATAAAACACCCCAAAAGGTATTATTAATTAAAAAATATGCGTTTTATATCTTTTGCCATTCATTTATTAAAGCAAGCACATAAATTACATTAATGTTTAATTTAATAATAAAAAATGGTATTTTTAATGAAAAACAAGTGCCCCGAAAATGGTGAAAATGCCCCAAAAGTGTTTGGTCTACCATGCCTTGCCTAATTTCTAGGGAAATCACTATTGTGTATTACCAGCCAAAAGTGTTTGGTCTACCATGCCTTGCCTAATTTCTAGGGAAATCACTATTGTGTATTACCAGCATTAATTAATCTACGTAAGGGTCCTGCTTGCTTTTGTATATTAAATAAATGTTTATGGTGTATGATACAGTTATTAGCCAAACCTTTATATTCTCTGACATGGTGGTGGAGATGTGGCTCATTGATTCAACTGATCATGTGTAATGTGTCAAAGATTCAATCATCCTCTATTGACTTGTGGATTTTCCTTCACAAATGTATTTGAAAGTTGGAGGGGGGGTACGGTCAGTGCAGTGGCCCGTGGAATGGAAAATTTGAAGGGCCTGAGGTAAAATATCTGACTGTTGCCCCCCTATTGGGTTATTATTAGTTTTTGTGTTAAAGTGTGGTTCACTCTTTATACCTGTATGTATCAAGATAAAGGGGTTGGTAACAGACAGAAATCTTTCCAGGCCTGAATCTGATGGGGGTGGGGAGTCGGGGACATGTTTCGCTGAGAACATTTTTAATTTCAAGTGTTCAAATATGGCATTTCCAGTCTTCTGAGCACAGTAAAAGGGAAATACAGTACATGTTCAGTGTTTGAGATTAACGGTATCCCGATATCCCAGGGATACCAGAATTTAATTTTGGATACCAGACTTCAATAACCCAGTATCCCACCAGGATACCATATAATGTTTTTTGTTTTTTAATCCTGCATTTTTATTTTTCACTGAAACAATGAAAGTCGTCATTCACTAGTGAAGTTAAGTAACAGTGTCATCCACGTTTGTTAGATGTTATTTATGAATTTCATTTAAGTGGGATACTAAATTATCAGGTGGGATACCAGATTTTGAAATGTTAGTATCCAACTGGAACTGGGATACTCTATATTTAAATCAGTTCAGAATTTTCTTATTAATAGTAAGCATTTCGAGATCATTTAACCATTCTAATTGTTTGCTATTTATTCTTTGTTTCTTCTACACACTCCTCTCTTCTATTCCCCCAACTATTCGTGTTATCTTTATTGTAATATTGTTCTAGCCATCTTGATGTATAACATGTATATTTGTTAAATGTAGGGAGAGGCCTTAATATAGGCACTTGCCTGTTGACCAATCCCAAATTTGATTTCCTGATAAATATTGTTTAAACCAACTGGGATACTGCCCAAAATTTTTAATCTCGAACACTGATGTTGGGGAATGGCTGCTGAATCTGGATTCCTTTTTAAATAATTTTGTTAACTTTAGATAGGCATCCAAGAAAGTAGGAATTTATTACAAAATACTCTGTGCAGTATTGGTAAATCTTTGTATAGTATCAATATTCATGCCTTTTGAGGCTTTTTAAAAATATAAAATAATTTTACTTTGTTTTCAGTGGTTGGCAATATTTCAGTCTAGGCAAAGCGTTGTGTTAAGATCTCCATACATTTATGTATATTTAATTTTTACAAATATAAGAGAATAACATCCATTTGAACATTGTTTTGTTTAGTTTTGAAAGGTTCCATTCATATTTTCAGACACAATGGAGCCAGAACATCTCTTGTGGGAAGCCGTACGATCAAATGATATTGAGACGATGAGACTTTTACTGGGTTGCACCTGTGGAAGATTCGATCTCTCTAGCATCATAGGGAAAAGAACAGAACAAGGTTCAGACTTAGCATGTTCTGCTGATGTGTCTCCAGACACTCTGTCAACAGTCTGTGGATGTACGTCAGTTCAGGTGAACAAAAAAGAGAATGGACTATCCACTCTCCATCTTGCCATCATTAACAACAACATGGAGATGCTGACACTACTGATCCATCATGGAGCCATTTTTTCGCCGTGTTATTTTTCCGATGTAAAATCTCTGGACAGTGATGATATATATTTCTTGGAAGAGTTTGGACCACTGCTTTCGCCCTTAATACTTGCTGTTGCTTTTTCTGATGCCCAAATTGTGAAATTTGTTTTTCAGAAGTCTCCAAGATTTGATCCGACAGCATTAAGATTGGCTTGCAAGGTGTGTCAGCTGGAAAGTGTTAAAGTATTGCTTGAAGGAATGAAAACTCATGCTCAGATGTCAGAGAGAACCTCAGTCGACTCTGCGGCTTCCATGTCTCCCCTGATGTACGCTACTAAAGGTAACTGCAATGTGGAAATGGTAAAGCTGCTGTTGGAACACGGCTGGGACGTGACAGTAAAAGATGCAGATGGGAACACCCCTCTACACCTGGCCACTGTATCAGGTTCAGAACCAATAATCCGGCTGCTCGTCACGGCGCTGAACCGAGCCAGGGCAACTCCGTGCACTGTGAATGTTAGAGAAAAGTCGCCATTTCATCTGGCCTGCAAATTTGGACACTGCGCTATTCTGAAACATCTGCTGCAGCACAAATGCTCCATTAGCTGCGATTCAGCAGCCAAACAGGATCTGCTACACGAAGCAGCAAAATACTCTCAGGTCAATGTCGTCAGACTGCTTTTAGAAAATGGACTCAATGTCAACCAGTTTGACAACTTTGGTGAGGGTTTTCCCCCCCATTATGATTATCTCCCTTAAACATTTTTATAATTGGTGTAACTTATACTATAAGTTAACTATACAGGCATCTGAGGAGTGAAAATTTGGGTAATACATTTATAGGTTACACAAAAATACATTCAGGTAACCCTTTTATTTTTTTATTTAACCCATTATGACCATGTACATGGTGTTCGAAATTTAATATGCTCAAACAAAATTATTCTCATAGTTTTCAGAGACCTGCTGTAAAAAGTAGTAGAATGAATGAACGAAATGAATGAATGAACGAATGAATGAATGAATGAATGAATGAATGAATGAATGAATGAATGAATATAATTAATAAATGAATGTTTATAATGACATCCCAGTATGAAAAATATATGGTTATATGCATGTACATGTAAAGAGTGGTTCAACACAAATGTTGGTTTATGTGATATTTTCAGCAAAGACTGCACTTTTTGAAGCTGTGAAGGCTGATAACTTGGAGGTTGTGGAGGTGCTGCTGAATGCTCATGCAGACCCCAACATTCCTTCTGCACCTTACGAGAGTCCCATTCTGTATGCAGCAGAACACAGCTCACCCCAAGTTGTGGAAGCTTTACTCAGAGGTAGATACACACATAACAGTTTTACAAATAGCCAAGTTATGTATGGTATATTTAGAGGTTGTGGAAGCCTTGCTCAGAGGTAGATACACACATGATAGCTCTATGCATAGCCAAGTCATGTATAGTATATTATTTAGAGATTGATTCACAGCTCACCCCGAGTTGTGGAAGTTTTGCTCAGAGGTAGATACACACACAACAGCTTTACAAATAGCTCTACATAACAGAGGTAGATACACACACAACAGCTTTACAAATAGCTCTACATAACAGAGATAGATACACACACAACAGCTTTACAAATAGCTCTACATAACAGAGGTAGATACACACACAACAGCTTTACAAATAGCTCTACATAACAGAGATAGATACACACACAACAGCTTTACAAATAGCTCTACGTAACAGAGATAGATAGACACATAACACAGTGTTCGAGATTAAAAATTTTGGCCAGTATCCCAGTTGGATATTAACATTTCAAAATTTGGTATCCCACCTGAGAATTTAGTATTATATGGCATCCCGGTGGGATACTGGGTTCTCGAAGTCTGGTATCCAAAATCAAATTCTGGTATCCCCGGGATATTGGAATACCATTAATCTCGAACACTGCATAACAGCTTTACAAATAGCTCTACATAACAGATGTAGATACACACACAACAGCTTTACAAATAGCTCTGCATAACAGATGTAGATACACACACAACAGCTTTACAAATAGCTCTGCATAACAGATGTAGATACACACACAACAGCTTTACAAATAGCTCTGCATAACAGATGTAGATATACACACACAACAGCTTTACAAATAGCTCTGCATAACAGATGTAGATACACACACAACAGCTTTACAAATAGCTCTGCATAACAGATGTAGATACACACACAACAGCTTTACAAATAGCTCTGCATAACAGATGTAGATACACACACAACAGCTTTACAAATAGCTCTACATAACAGAGGTAGATACACACACAACAACTTTACAAATAGCTCTGCATAACAGATGTAGATATACACACAACAGCTTTACAAATGGCTCTACATAACAGATATAGATACACACATAACAGCTTTACACACAGCCAAGTTCTGTATGGTATATTTAGAGATTGATTCACAGCTACCCCAAGTTGTGGAAGCTTTGCTCAGAGGTAGATACACACACAACAGCTTTACAAATAGTTTTACATAACAGATATAGATACACACATAACAGCTTTACACACAGCCAAGTTATGTATGGTATATTTAGAGATTGTGAAAGCCTTGTTGAGAGGTAGATACACACACATAACAGATCTACACACAGCCAAGTTATGTACGGCATATTTAGAGATTGTGAAAGCCTTGCTGAGAGGTAGATACACCCACATAACAGCTCTACACACAGCCAAGTTATGTACGGTATATTTAGAGATTGTTTCACAGGTCACCCGAGTTGTGGAAGTCTTGCTCAGAGATAGATACACACATGTATAAAGCTTTACACACAGCCAAGTTATGTACGCTATATTTAGAGATTGATTGCAAACATATTTTCCGGGCTTGAAATTAACAATGTTTAGCACCGACAGCAATTGTCGTAGCAGCGATATGAGTTGTCATGGGTCAAGGGCTTTACTGATGGCAATCTTTTGCTGGTGGAAAGAAATAATGGATCACACCAACACTAACAACAAAAAGTGACTGCAACAAAAACCCTCATCCACAGGCATCGAAATAAGCATTGTGTCTGGTAACCCATTTACAGGTTACCACAAAATATAGCCTGGTAACCTATAGGTTACCACAACTATATAGGCTGTTTTCCGGTACGTTTACATTTAAATTAAATGTTCTTGCAAACTAGTCGGCACACATCTAGCTGATGCTCCTAAAACGCGGACGTTCTGAAATTGTATCAGAAACGTAGAAGTCTGGAATGCATTGTCTGATTTACGTTCGGAAACGAAACTACTGTTCGTTGAAATTTTTGTCGAGACTCAACTTTTCTTACATGTGGTAACCTCCCGGTAACCTGAACGACCGTTCTTGACTTATTTCGATGCCTGCATCCATAATGTTAGGAAGTCAGTTGCACAGTATCAACTTTCAATCCCAGATGACATCTTTGTATTTTATACAGATAGTGTGACGTTAACAAATAATTAAATTTGGTTAGTCTTTCTCACAATAAATCTATGTCTGTGTGTTACATGGGTTATTTATGTAACATCTGAACAAGTATGATGCCTGTCAACATTTACATAATAGGTTTTCCTCTACATATTGGGTTGAGAGATCATTTAAATACAGAATGAAATTTTATGTTCTGGAACAGCACTTGAAGAGGTGTATGAAAGCTTTCATGTTCCTTGGAAAAAACATCTTGTTTTATTTGATACATAAATCTGCATTTTAGAAGGTGCTGATGTGAATACTACAGACGTGGTTGGAGTTACTCCCCTTATTTATGCAGCCAAACGATGTGCTGACAGGAAGAGCTCCAAACAGGAAGGTAACTCTTGTGTTAGGAAATGGACCCGAAAACAAGGCATGTAAACAACTTTCATCATTAAATATAAATTTGCACTTCTCTGGTAGCACTCATTGCTGCTGTACTTAAATCATTTGCAGTTTTTGTCCATTTTGATGTCTGTCCCAGATTCGGTCTCTGGCTATCTAGAGATGGAACCCGGCACAGACATGCTCGAAACCTTAGTGGTGCATGAGCATGACAAAATTATCCACTCCGCTCTGCTCCATTTTGATGATTTTATGAAGCTCATTGCTACCACAGATTGTTCCAGCCAGAGCTCTACAACTGGTGTAATGAAGACCGTGGTATGTACTGTCCTATCAGTGGGATGATGCATACAAAAGATCACTTGCTGCTAATTGAAAAGGATAGTCCATATTGGTGGCAGCGGGTTTCCTCTCTTATCTGTGTGATCCTTAACCATAAATATGACTGACGCTATATAATCATAAATTAAGTGAGTCATTAAATAAAATATTTCTTTTTTTCTTTTGCTTTACAACAGAGATTCCCGTTTTTGTCCATGTATTGAGCCATCTGACTGTGACACCATGAGCATTTGTTTAAAGTTTTGTTTAAATTCATATATGACCACATTTCCACTTGTATTTGTTTTTTTAGCCCATATGTTTACAAATATCATATACTGAACAAAAAACTAAACTTCCGATTTGTATATATAGTATTTGTTGTCTTAAAGAATTCATTGTGTAATGAAATTATATAGGTAGTATTAGCCTTGAGCTGTATTATCAGGATTCATGAATTTTATCGATTATTTTTGCACTGTTAATCATCGACAACGTGAAATTCAGTTTGCACGTGCATGCATGGTTCGACATATCCCATGTAGTATTCGGTCAATTTGTTTTACTTGTCTTACTGACATTGTTGTCAAGTGAACAAAAACGCTTCAAAATTTGTAAAAAAAAATTAACGTTATTTACATTGTAGCATTTTTAGTATGCCAAGAATACCCAATAATTTACACGAACGGGCGATTGGCATGCTTGATGCTGGCATGTCGACAGAAGACGTTGCAAGGCATGTTGGGAATTCTAGTCGAGCAATACGAAATCTTCGCGTAAGATTTCGAACGACAGGAAGCACCAACGACTTGCCACGTCGTGGACATCCGCATGTTACAACGTATGGTCAAGACCGCTATATCATGAACACACATTTGCGCAATCGATTCCAAACTGCCACTGCTACTGCTGCTAACACACCTGGGCTTCATAATAACCGAATCAGTGGGCAAACTGTTCGTAATCGCCTGCGGGAGAACGGTTTACATGCACGACGTCCTTACGTCGGATGCGTTTTAACGCAACGTCATCATCTAAATCGTCTTAATTGGGCACGTGTACACACTCGTTGGATACGGCGACGCTGGAATACCGTTCTTTTTTCAGATGAATCCAGATTTTCTTTACAACGTGGTGATGGCAGGGTGCACGTCTACCGTAGGAGAAATGAACGCTATACTGACTGTTGTGTTCTTGAATGAGATCGTTTTGGGGGTGGGGATTGTGTCATGGTCTGGGCAGCCATTGCCCATGGTTATCGTTCACCACTAGTCATCATTGATGGCAATTTAAATGCTCAACGTTACCGCGATGACATTCTCACTCATCACGTCATTCCTCTGTTCCATAACAACGCCAACATCTCGATTTTTCAGCATGATAATGCCACCTCTCATACAGCTAGAGACACTGTAAATTTTCTTAGGACAAATAACATTGATTTCATTGATGACTGGCCCGCTAAAAGTCCTTATCTCAACCCCATCGAGCATGTCTGGGATAGTCTGGACAGACGATTGAGGCGTCATCCCAACCCACCCGCTAACGTCAACGAACTTCGTCAAGCGCTCATTCAGGAATGGAACAATATTCCACAGGCAGAAATCAACACTTTAGTCAATTCTATGCGCCTGCAATGCACTGCAGTGGTCAATTCAAGAGGTGGTCATACCCGTTATTAAGTGGGTGGGTTTTTTTTTAACCCCTACCACACTTGGTCAAAATTTCTCCCAGTTTCTGTTAACCTATGGCCATGATTTTTGCACCAAATGATGCATCATGGAACACTCTTTAAACGCATATATAACAATTATTCCCCCGGTTTGTTTTCATCAAGTTATGTTCAAGCAAAGTTAGCGGAAGTTTCTTATTTTGTTCAGTATATATGTTGTGAATATTTTTGTGATGCATTTGCAAAAAAAAAAGTGTAAAATAATTTCAAATTTCAGCTTTTATTTTCTGCCTCTGATTAAACAATGTTCTGTGGGTATTTTCACATTCTTGTTTTTTTTTCTTTTTTCTTTTTTGACAGATATTACAGCTTTACTGTTGCGATATGGAGCAGACATGACTCACAAATATCTACACACTCACACTGCACTGAGCATCGCGGTAGCGTGTGGAAACATCAGGTGTGCAAAAGTTCTCATTGAGGCTGGAGCAGAGGTCAGAGAGACTCCAAGATCTGGAAAACTCATGCTGCTCCATATAGTCAAAAACAGAGGTAAAGAATTCAGTCAGGGTGGCCAAAAGCTGTCTGGAAATATTCAGAGTTCGAAATCAGAAAGGACTGTTTCTTTAATGACACCTCATCACATTTTAAACTATGTCTTTAGATGATTATTTTGACATTCTTGTGGATGTGAGAGAGAGAAAGAGAGAGAGGGAAGAGGGAGGGAGAGAGAGAGAGAAGAGGGAGGGAGAGAGAGAGACAGAGAGAGAGAGGACAGACAGAGACAAAGATGACAGAGAGAGAGGTATCTGTTATATGTTGTTGTTTTTTATACAGGATTGTACATATCATGGCCTATGAAAGTATAGGTCTTGGGACACTCTTCCAATAAACAATGTTTGTTCAGTGTTGCTCGCAAATCATTTGATCAATTAATCGAGTACATGCATGACCCGAGTACAATACAATACAAGAGTTACTTCCCTTCTAGTTCCAGGAACCATGGTATACTAATTTAAATTATATATGAGGAAAATATTACTGGAAAGATTTAAACATTTAAAGTTATTTTTAAGTTTAAAAAAGTAATGTCTCCAGCCTGTATAGCATAGCATTAGATTTATTATCCCAAAGCACAATGTACATTTTAACTGACCATCGATCAGTATATGCTAAGTAACAATTTCACAAAATTTGAGTTGATCGCTTTATGATGATTGCAGGATTGATCACCCTCAATGGACTCAAGTATTTTCCCATTCCAACCATCAGCAATAATTTGTACAACATGGTATGTACAGCCTTGTTCATGGAATTGTGCATATAAAAAGAGGATTGCTACTGTACAGGTTTCCTATCTCTTGACCAAGTGTCGGGATTTAGCTCAATCAGTTGAGTGCTCACTTGAAGTGCTTGCATCGCAGGATCGAAACACTTCGGTGGATCTATTCAACTGGTTGGGTTTTTTCTCATTCCAACCAGGGCACTACAACTGGTCAAAGGCTGTGGTATGTGCTTTCTTGTCTGTGGGAAAGTGCATATAAAAGATCCCTTGCTGCATTAGGAAAATGTTGCGGGTTTCCTCTGATGACTACGAGTCAGAAGCTGTAGTTAAAAATATGCTGAGTTGTTAAAGAAACATTCCTTTCCTCCTTTCTTTGTGTTTGGGGTGAGATCTAACGTATTTGGTGCTAGTCTCAGTTGCTTGGGACATAGGATCGAGCTCCCTCAGTGGACCAATTCTCTGTGGGGTTTTTTCCATATCCCATCCAGTGCCCCATAAATGGTATATCAAATGTTTTGGTATGTGCTGTTCTGTCTGTGAAAAAGTGTATATAAAAAAGAAAGAAAGACACGCTTCATTTATGGGCATCAGACATATGGTTACGGACCACACAGATATTGAGAGAGGAAATCCACTGTCGCCACTTCATGGGCTACTCTTTCCAATTAGCAGCAAGGGATCTTTTATATGCACCATCCCACAGACAGGGTAGTACATACCATGGTCTTTAATATACCAGTTGTGGTGTACTGGCTGGAACGAGAAATAGCCCAATGTAGCATGTTTTCCATGAAAACTACATGTATGTGTATATATTTTAAAAT
The DNA here is from genome assembly GCF_016097555.1 of Gigantopelta aegis. Lineage (NCBI taxonomy): Eukaryota > Metazoa > Mollusca > Gastropoda > Neomphalida > Peltospiridae > Gigantopelta > Gigantopelta aegis. The sequence continues at coordinate 63,558,406 of NC_054701.1, read as the reverse complement.
GTTTTATATGCAATAGCCTATGATTAATAAATCAGTGTGCTCTAGTGGTATAATTAAAGCTTTTTGTTTCTGTTTCTTTGTCAGTCTGTGTTTTATCTCTTATGGGGCGGGACGTAGCCCAGTGATAAAGTGCTTGCCTGACGCACATTCAGTTTGGGATCGATTCCCATCGGTGTGCCCATTGGACTATTTCTTGTTTCAGCCAGTGGTATATCAAAGGCTGTGGTATGAGCTATCCTGTCTGTGGGATGCTGCATATAATAGATCCTAATACTAAGTCATACTAACAGGAAAATGTAGCAGGTTTCCTCTCTAAGACTATATGTAAAAATTACCAAATGTTTGACATCCAGTAGCTGATGATTTATAAATCACTGTTCTCTAGTGGTGTTGTTAAACAAAACAAACTTTAACTTTTTATCTCATTAATTCTGTGCCAGGGGTCGAAATTTATTTTATATTACCACTATTGCAACAGAATAGTGAATTTTAAGAACCATTATTCCTTCAGAGAATGTACTATCCCATTAAAGAACTACAGTTTAGGCATGTACAATGCTGCTTGCCTGACCAGTTACTGTTTAATGTTACGCTACTCAAACCAGAGCCATGATCAAGCAAGTGTGTCAGTGTATGCAGCAGTGAGAACTTTAATCAATTGCACCCCACACATTAGTTTTGTTCAATACAATTGTTTGAATGAAATTTTCATTCATAAGTAAAAAACATTTTCGAGAATATCATAGAAGAATGATCAAACGAAGATTGAATATTCACGTGTGAATTTTGCTATTCTGTGTTTTATTACAACTTTTTACCTTTTCTGACACCCAATAGCTGATGTGTAATTTTGTCCTGGGGTGTTGTTAAACATTTACTCATTCATTCATTTGTTACAGTTTTCATGACGGGATACTGGAAAACTTTATTTACTATTCCATTTTAAAACAGTATTTTAGGAATAGTGGAATAGCATATATTTCGACCCCTATGTGCATATTCTAAATGCATATTATCATGCTAATTTTAAAACTAAAACCATTTCAGAATGTGCTGAGTTGCTCTTGAAACACGGTGTCCCAGTTGACCACCTCAACTCTGCACACAAGACCGCACTGATGATCGCTTGTCGAGACAACAAAGTCGACATGGCTCGCTTGCTGATGGAGCATGGAGCCGACGTCAACAAGACGACGCTCGAAGGAATCAGTCCTCTCTTCTACGCTGTCAACAATGGTGAGTAGTGGCTTTCATTACATAACATACCTATTCAATATTACTATAACAGGGCTAGCTCTGGCACTTGCCAAATTTGCAAAACAATTGGCAAATTTTATTTCTATTTGGTGAAATAATTTCATGGAATAGTTGATATTTTATTACAAAATAACCGAGTTTCTGCAATTTTTTAAGTACATGTATTAGAGATAATTTGGCGAAATTTTCTTTTTACACAGAGCTAGCCCAGTTATAGTTATAAAGACATTTTCAAACCGGGTGATTACATTTATCTGTATCACATTTATGTTCGATCTGGACCAGAACTTGTAAACACTGAATTCCCTTTTTATTTTATTTTTATTGCCTTTTAGCGCCTTTTTATTACTGACGTCATGTCTGATTTACAAATTAAGTCGCATTGTATTTGAAACATTATACAAGGTTGCCACAGAGTGTGATTCTTAATGTTACGTAAATCCATGAAAGGAGGATTGATTAATAGATTTAAGAAAGAGTAGCAATGGCATTAAATTAAAAAAACGTTTTTGTAAAAAGAAAAAGAAAAAAAGGTTTGTAATAAATACAGATTTCACGTACATTGTTTTCGCTTCCTATTTATAGCACTTGTTAATTTTGTGGTCTCATGGTATATATTCTTGCACAAAATAAACTTGTGCAATAAATAGGAAGCCAAAATAAGATATGTGAAGTTCTGTATATTTATTACTCACCTTGTGAATGTCTGGGCATGTCGTACAAATTTTGTTTGCATCTGATGGGGCATATTAGTAGCAAAATGACATAATTTCGGGAAAACTGTGTGCATTCGCATGTCTCGTGAAGTAATGTTGGAAGTAATTGTCAGATTTTGCATTATTTGATGGTGGGTAAATAAATAAAATACCACAATCATTTTCGCTAACATTTTTATGAAACTCATGAAGTTCACATTTGTTCAGTCAGATACTAACATGAGAAATTCATGTAAAAATTATATCTAGCGAAAACAAATGTGGTATTATATATATGCTAACAGTATTCAAATCCTGTTTCTCTTATCAATAAGTGTCTCATATAATACTTTTTCTGTAATGTTACAAAATACAATTTGCACAGTTTTATTTTTCAGTAGATATTTCATTTAAAGTTTAGGCTCAGCATCTCAGATATTCTCTTTGCAGGTTCCTATTGCAACATAAGCTCACTTGGACATCCAGTTATTATTTACATCATAGAAATAAAGTTTTGTTGCATGATTTTCTGTGTAATTACCCATTTTATAAACCCACCCCTAATTCCTGAACAGCCATATTTCAATGGAATTGTTAACAGAGTGACTAAATAAAGCACATTATACAATAATTATTGTAGAATGAATGTGTTTTATATTATATTTATTAAGATGGGCAAGGCAAAAATAAGGGAAAAGCAAGTTGGTGAAATGTTTTATTTAATGACGCTCTCAACACATTTTATTTACAGTCGGACATATGGTTAAGGACCATACAGATATTGAGAGAGGAAACCCGCTGTTGCCACTTCATGGGTTACTCTATTCGATTAACAGCAAGGGTTCTTTTATATGCACCATCCCATAGACAGGATAGCACATACCACAGCCGTTGATATACCAGTCATGGTGAACTGACTGGAACGAGAAATAGCCTAATAGACTCACCGACGGGAATTTATCCCAAACCGACTTTACCACTGGGCTACGTACATCCCGCCCCTCAAGTTGGTGGATTATTAAACAGACATTCCTTACTGCTTTCAGATTCGGCTGTGTTGGTGAAGGATCTCATCATGGCCGGGGCTTGCAATGTCAACGACCATCTGCTCATCTACTTCAGAAGTCTTCTCGAACTGGCCCTCTTCTTGAAGGCCAGCCACCACGTCTGTCACTTACTGCACCTGGCTGGAGCCGTTGTAAGGTCCAGCTTCCCAAGTTTCCGTGCCCTGTACAACTCATCCAGTTACCTTCATTTCATTAACATGACTGTCCCTCCGGAACTGTGGCACTGTAAACTGTGGGCCAAGTTCAGGACGAGAACGAGTTTCAGTGGCTATGATGGATTGGAGGAATCGTTCATGGTTCACTCAAAAATGATGTCGCTGGAAGAGAGATGCTGTCACATGCTGAGAAAATATCTCAATTTTAATAAACAAGCGATGAGGACATTGTCTCTTCCACAACATGTAATCAGCAAATTAATGATGGAAATATATTAAAGTTGATGTCTTGACTCTTGTCTAACCATATTTTAACATCATTTACTGATCCAAAATACAAACACAATTACAGTTTTAATAAACTTGTGTGTTATCGCTATCAACAGTTAACATTATTGTTAGCAGCCTTCGTACAATATACAAGTATTTTAGGTGACTTTTTAAAATACTTTACAGGTAGTACTAAACCAAATAACTTCCGGCTGGGTCAAAGTTCAAGGTGCACCCAACTTTTGATAGAGAAGTTAACACCACAAGTCTTGTGATTGGTGATAAATGTCAGTGTGTTCATTGTAAAAAAAAAAAAAAAAAAAGAGTTTTATTTGGGCCAAAAATGTATGCAGTTTTATTTGGGGTAACGTTCTAGTTCTGCACAAAATTTTAGTGGGTTTTTTTTACAGGTACCCTGTACATGTTTCAAGCACAAGGATACTTCACACAGTGGTACTAGATGAAATAAAATTCCATACGTTTTTTGCCCAGATGGAACTTTTTTTTTTTTTTTTACAAGAAACACTCACATTTATCACCAATGACAGGACTTGTCATCCTAACTGCTCCATCAAAAGATGGGTACACCTCAAACTTTGACCCAGCCAGAAGTTATTTGGTTTAATACTACCTTAAAATGGAGAATGATAAAATTATTTCTGTTTCATAGATCCGGAGTATATAGCAAAACAATATTGAAGAATTATAAAAAACCAATGTGGATGGTCTATTGTAAATTGTTAAATAATAAAAGTAACCTCGATAGTGCATCTTTAAAGATTACTGAACAAAAAGAAAATATATTAATTATATTTCTCTCTTGTTTGTACATATTTAGATATGCCGTAAAAAATTCCCGAGTGCTGTTACATAGTGACATATGAAGTGGAGATAGCTTTAAAAATTCCCGAGTGCTATTCACATACAGTGGTGTATTTATGGAAAATAGCACCTATGGCAAGCACAGAAATTGCACCCGTTCAAACATCTGACACCCATATTTTAGATAACGTCCCACTTTAATAGAAACTGCTCAGTGGCGGCACCCCAAGGCACGTGCCATACCTGCGATACCCTATGTACACCACTGTTCACATATAATAAAAATTTTCCAGCTTAAAATAACTGGAAGGGGGGTTGGGAACAGTCAGAGTTTAAAAACAAACAATGTACAATAATGCAAGAAACTTCTCTTGCAAGACAAAAGTGCACTTTGAATTTACAATGGCTCTCATGGTAGCATATTTATAGTGACCTTGATGGTGCAAATGCTTTAATATTCAGATGAACCATTTTTGTTTCCCTTTCATTTATTCAATTTACAGTGCCTAATAAAAATAAGTCTATATTCTGAGATTTGTAGTGAATTAGTGAAACCTCTCAAAACCAGACCCTCTGTAAACCAGAATTCCTTCAAAACCGGATGATTTTCGTGGCCCCTTTCTAAATATCTGTATGGAAGAGAACCTTTGTAAACTGGATCTCTCTTAAAACTGGACTTGTTGCTTGGTCCCGAGGGTGTCTGGTATAGAGTTTAACTGTATTAAATGAGAATTAAAAAAAATGTCTTTAAAAAAAACCCCAGAATGTGACAGTTTCACCAAAAAACCCACAATGCAAACAATGTTTGGGTAGCACAAACTCCAGAAAAATGTGGAGGATTGTGATCATTGCAGATGTAGTCTTTTTTTTTACCAAATGAGGTGGTCCTCATTTATTTTAACAACCTTGTTTTCCCTGCACTTTCTTTTCTAAGCGATTGATAATACATTACCCAACACATTTGTGGTTGTAAAATAGTTTTATTATTCTGTGATCAGCAGTGAATTGTAACACGGTATATAATAGCATCAGCTGAATCACTGGTAAAATACGTATCTGTAAAGTAGTTTTTATAAACACAATACTCGTTGACATAGGTTGCATATAAAAAGAGTAAGCTATTCCATATATATATTCACACAAAGGAGGGGGTGGGGTATAATGCAATTTTTTTTTTTTTTTTTTTTTTTTTAATGCCTGGTGGATCAGTTAGTAGTTGGGAAGGATTTGTTTGGGTTTTTCTTAATAGTTTTTAATTAACACATTTTGTGGGGGGGGGGGGGGGGGGGGGAGTGGGGTTACATAGTGGTATTATATGTTCATTTAGAGAATTTTCATTAAGCTGTTGATAAATTTAATCAAGTTGTTGATGCATGCTTTTTAAAATCGACTGTGCAGGCATGAATTGCACACTCTGTCTCTCGTATTACCCTACAATATACAGAATATTTAAATTTATTCTGAAGGGAGGTGGGTATTAAAAACAAATTGCATTAAGATCCCCTCTTCATGTGATAATTTCTGGAATAGCCCTCATATTCAAGAAAATTTGTCAGGTAACAAGAATATGCAGTAACACTGTAATACATATACATTAAAGCAGTAATCACTATTGTCTATCTGTATTCCATATAATTACATGTATGTGATTTGCTACATATATACAGGTGGTGTTTAAGACTAAAACATCACAACGTTTGGTATGTGATGCACAGAATGGTGAAAAGTGTGATACTGCTACATATATACAGGTGGAGCTTTAGACTAAAAAATCATGACGTCTTGTATGTGATGCACAGAATGGTGAAAAGTGTGTAGGAAGCATTAATTCTCAATACAAAAAGTCCCCAAAATCCACTCCCCAAAATGTAGTGTATAACCCCACTCCCAGTAAAACACATTGCATAAATACTGAACATTTTCCCAAACAGCTCCAAGCCATTTTAAACAATCAAACCATTCCATTTATTTCAAAGGGTACACAGTTTAAAGTTGGTGTAATGTACATGTGATAGACATCCATGAAAAACTTCAAGAATTGTATACAATTTTTAAAAAACTTACCGACATAAATTTTTAAAAATATCATTGACTTTATATATCCATGAGTCTGAAGGATGTGCAGTTGGAATACTATTACTTGCTGAAGAAATCTACAAAATGTCAAAGCCATCTTTAATCAGCAGCACAAGTTAAATGAAATAGAAAAATTCAAACCAAATGACTTTGATCTTGCCCCGAAATTAGATTCATAGGTCTTGGCAGTACTGTTGAAAGACTCCTGCTCAAGACTCATACCAAATACGATTTAAAGGCTATTATAAAAACATGAACAAAATATTAAAGAACTTTTAAATGACCGTGACCTTGAAACATTCATGATACTCTTGACCATTAAACATCAATGTAATTTGATTGGCTGAGAGCTTATGGTTTGTTGTGAGAAATAGGACATGTTCTAATCGTCATAATTCCGTATAAGACTAATGTTGTTATGATTTAGGTGTTCTAACAGGAGGATTTGATTGTGTACGACAAGACAGTGAGACAAATCGTTTAATGAAACCACCCATTAAATAATTTGAGATTTTTATTTAAAAGAAAAGAGCAAATATATTGCAACATATAACGTAATAGAATGATGTTTGATATAAGAACCAAGAAGTGGAAAGTGATTATATATGAACTGTTGACCACATTTTAACCTACATTTAACTAAATGATGATGTGGTCTGGCAGCAAAAGGAAAAACCTCATTCTTATTTAATGCACCTTGAAAAATGAAAATACTAATATACAAATTATTTAAAACATAAATAATGAGCATGGCACATCTCAGTAACATTTGAGTTACCGGTATTTGATAAGAATGATGAACATAGTGAGTCTTTCAGAAGTGATCACATTTCAGGTAGGCCAAGGGGGTAGGGGGAGAATTGTAGCAGACTCGTGAAGCAAAATATTGTTTCTTTCATTTGAGGAACAAATTAGAAAGTAACTATTTTCTCCTTGGTCGATGTACATAAAGGTTGGTAATTTGCATAAGTGTTTGGTAGGGGGCGCTGTTAGTGCACTATATAAGGAGGTGGCAATGTGTTTTTTATCATCTCGGTTGTGGTGCACGCAATTTACACTGTTTTGAAAGTATATCTCACATTAAATTTGTGTTGTCTTTTTATAGGTTGACGAACCGTGAGAATATGCTGAAGGTGAACAGTCACTTCTACAATCTCTGGTCAATACTCGCTATATACTTTAATGTAGTATCTCTAGTAAATAAAAATGTTTGTTTTGTTTAACGACACCACTAGAGCACATTGATTTATTAATCATTGGCTGTTGGATGTCAAACATTTGGTAATTTTGACATACAGTTTTAAGAAGGAAACCTGCTACATTTTTCCATTAGTAGCAAGGGATCTTTTATATGCACTATCCCAATCTAGTAAATAATGACAATGATATCTGTTTAAACATAGCTCCCACATTTTAAAAATAAGCATATATATATATATATATATATATATTTATTGACCAAATACCAAACATATAGGGCTGAATTTACAAAACCTGTTTTTGACTTGTACGAATCTAAGTACATGTTTTTACAACAGCAGCTGCTTTACAATATTTATACATCTGCTTTTAAGAAAAACAGGCTTCATAAATTCAGTCCTCTTTAAGTTTTTAAAATGCTAGCTACAAAGGTATCATCAAAATAATTTTCATCGACAATCATGATACAGCTATTTTGGTGATATAAATCCATTAAAAGCAGTGTTAGAATTATTTCTTTTAAGGATTGTCTGTTATTTCTTTTATGTTTTACGTTTATCCGGGGTATGAACCCCCCAAAAAAATCATCCGCAAACTGTGAATCGGTGAAGCCATTTTCACATACGTTTCAAATACAAATGTAGTAAAAGTAAAAGAAATAACAGACAATACTTATAACTAAATTTGAATCATACTTGCTAATAATAGCAATAAAGTTCATATTTTATTTTTCAATTATTTTGGGTCCATAAACAATAACACTCAATAAGACATCTTGCCCATATAAAATGACGTCATCAAATATGACACTGCCTGACAACATAATTTTTACGTTCATCGAGAAATGAACAAACTCCCATTACTACATCTGGAACAATTGGATGACGTAATGGAAATTTAATTATTTATCTTTAAACAATAAAAAAATTCCAACTGATTGTTTTAAATCAAAACTACTCCAATTTGTAATAAACAGAATATATGCATGTTAGCCATACTACACTGTACATTTATGACATTTTGTCCAAATCCCATCATCAGAATTATTAGCACATATGATGTACATGTATGAAATCTGCACCTGAATAACCTCTGTTTATAATATAATATATTACATGTACATGTTTTTCTCCATGTTAAAAACAAATAAATATTTATACCATGTTGGTTGTTTTCTTTAAAAAAAAATACATACATTTTTAATTTGATTGTACTTTACTCAAGATATTTTATATTATCTCTCGAACAATAACAATGTTAAAACCTCTAATCCAGTAAACAAGACAAGACTACCAGAAAAACACAATTTATAATGTATAGTTTATATACCTTATCTCTCTTGGCATCAAAAAAGTGCTCACAATTAAAAATGGATTTAAACTACTGATTATGCTCTTTGTATGATGTTACTGGTAGCCAGTCCCAAAATACTTTTAGTCAGTATTCAACAGTGACGTCATTGCTATTAATTACATCAATATATGCAAGTCAGTTGTTTCATTATCGATTGTCCAATTGCTTTAAAAAAATGTACATTTGACTTGTTTCAAATATGTCATCCATGTTACAGAGCTCTGCTATATGGCTCATTACTTAAAAAGTAGCCAATTGAAAAATAATTATGAGCCAAATAGTGAAATTTACAGCTACTTTGTAGACAAATTAGCAATTGGCTACCGTAATTATCTCTGACACAATACTGGGGCTAGGTATTCAGTAAAATGACATATTTCAAATGCTATGCTCCAAAGATGTGTACATGCTGAGGAAATGACTGAGGTCAGGTCACAAATAGTTTAAAATGTTGGTCTTACATGTATTATGAAACATAAAAATACCAAAACAATTCAAATGATACCATCAACCTGTACCAGAATTCAGGGCTAGCTCTGCCACTCGCCAATTGCAAATTTCTAAAACAATTGGCAAATTTTATTTTAATTTGGCAGGGAATTTTTTTTAATAATTAGTATTTTGTTAAAAAAATAACCAAGTTTCTTCAATTTTTTAAACTTCAATTCAGATAATTTGGCGAAATTTTCTGCATACCCAGAGCTAACCCTGGAATTAATATTTTGTTTAAATCTTAACAACTTTTAGCAATAAAGTTAATACTGCTCACACTGGAAAACCTTTTGACTAAACTATTTTTCAGATATATATAAGAGTACTGGGTATTTCCTTGAAAATTTGAAAATTCCTTGGTTAATTTTTTTAATATTTTATTAGCCAAAGACTAAATGGTGTAGTCATTTAGTGTAAAAATTGGCTAATTTGGGAATAAACAGGGTGAGCCCTGAGAGAATATTAATGGAGTTGTAATGCATTTTTGTTCATTGTTAAAAAATGTATCAGTAAGCCAAAAAGAAAAAAACCATTATGTAAATGCATGAAAGTAAAATGTGATATGAATGATTTGTTACTACATGTAGTGGCACATCCAAGTTAAATGTTTAAAAACAATTTGCTATTTTATCACTAAATACACTGGCATGATATACTGAAACAAAAAAGAAAGAAACTTTAATTGGACTAAATGTGACCCAGCAATGAATTATGGCAGTAACTAGTTATATTTTTTTAAAGATATACTGAACAAAATGTTTGACAATAATATACACTATAAAACATGCCAGTATCGAATGACAAATATGTCCTTGTCTAGATATTACCTAATTGGAAATATTAATATAATATTACTACCAGGGTAAGCCAATTTTGGACAGAATTTTGAAATCTGTAGAAAAATATTCCTGTAGATATCATATGTGATAGACAACATTAATAAGTAATTTAAATGTCTACCCGGTATATGTTTTTTCAAACATTTATGTAGGGATTTAAAACTGTTTCTTAAAAATCTAAGATGCCCATGGCCATTTTATTAGTTTATAAAATGAAGGGTTTTTTTGTGTGTCAAGTTTACATTAATCGAGGCAGATACTGTTTGGTGAAATTAGAATCCAGGCAGGTAGTGCTTGGTGAAATTAGAATCCAGGCAGGTATTCTTTGGTGAAATTAGAATCCAGGCAGGTATTGCTTGGTGAAATTAGAATCCAGGCAGGTATTGTTTGGTGAAATTAGAATCCAGGCAGGTATTGGCACTATTGCTTGGTCAAATTGGAATCCAGGCAGGTATTGCTTGGTGAAACTAGAATCCAGGCAGGTATTGCTTGGTGAAATTAGAATCCAGGCAGGTATTGCTTGGTCAAATTGGAATCCAGGCAGGTATTGCTTGGTGAAATTAGGCAGGTATTGGCACTATTGCTTGGTCAAATTGGAATCCAGGCAGGTATTGCTTGGTGAAACTAGAATCCAGGCAGGTATTGCTTGGTGAAATTAGAATCCAGGCAGGTATTGCTTGGTCAAATTGGAATCCAGGCAGGTATTGCTTGGTGAAATTAGAATCCAGGCAGGTATTGCTTGGTAAAATTAGAATCCAGGCAACTATTGCTTGGTGAAATTAGAATCCAGGCAGGTATTGGCACTATTGCTTGGTGAAATTGTAATACAGGCAGGTATTATTATGAAAAACTAACAATTAGGAAGGTATTGCTAGGTGAAGCTAGAATCCAGGCAGATCACTTTGTGTTTATAATTATTAATATGAAATGGAATGCTACTCCTATTGTACATTTTCTTAATTAAAAAAAAAAACAACAACATATTGCCATGTTGAGCGATATTTACATACACTGCAAACTGAAATGGTGACAGAAAAACTAAACAAATGTACACACATCTGAAATAACAACTTTGAAACATTTACCACAGAATGTATTTTATCATAATTAGCATATCGTCAAATGATGTGATGATTGCTGCAAAATGCTACAGCAGAACCGGATTGTTAACAAGTGATAAAATGATATGACGATCAAGGCAGTTTCTGCAGCAGTTAAAAGATACTGTCAACAGCGATCCTTTCTATCAAACCTAAATCATTATAAGAAATCCTACCTTTTCTGTACAATAACCTACATGCTCTATTTGTATTCCCTTTCTATAAAGGTTACTCCGCCTCATGCTTCTGACTGTTTCCCCCTAGTAAATTTAGGATCATCTTAAAGGTGGGGATGCAGTAAAAGGTGGGGCGAATTGTCGTCTAACTTGATCCAAATCAGAATCAACACTATGCAGTTGGGTATCATTCATTTTACGGTTGCCTTTCAGCATCTAAAGGTTTTTTTTAATCAGAAACAACATTAACTGAAAAATATGAAAAACGCAGTGGAGATGTTGTTCCATTAAATTAAAACAAAAATGATAATTTAAACATTGTTGTTAACACTTGGTTCAATGCAGACACTATACTGATATTCTCCTCCCAAAAAGGCTCCAACTATGAAAATTTTGCCAAGACCTCAAATATGTCAGCCCATCCCTGGATGGCAATACACAGATAAATTCCACTGTCCCATTTTCTCCCCCCCCCCCCCCCCCCCCCCCCCCCCCCCCCCGACGGAACATTTTGTTGCATATCACTTTGCAATTAGCTAGTCATGTTTTAGAGATGGCAAATCAATTCTAAAACATTAGACTGTAGTTTCTAATCAATTTTGTTACTATATTAGCAATTCTTGCTCATGAAAATTTTACAACACAGTATCAGTGATGTTTCCACACTCCATGGAAGCCTTGCTAATCGGTACATAGTCCAGTAACTGATTAACAACTGTCGCTAATGAAAATTTCAAAAACAAAATGTTCCCCAATTACAAGACAGTAATTGGCGATGTTTCTGCACACTCCATGGAAACCTCGCTGATCGGTATCGAGTCCAGCAACAGTTCGGTCTTCAGCATCTGTGGCAGCATCAGTTCTCTGATCCTACAACCGCTGTACCCGAGATGTCTGCGCACAAAAAGACAGCATATATTCTCCAGCGTAGCGACCCCACGGTAACTCTCCCAGCTGGTCACGTCATCGTCGCTCGGGTAAACCGAATACGAATTGTTTTTCCTAGTCCACAGTTTGCAGCACCAGGATTCAGAGGGAACCTTCTGAATGAAGTGACTGTAGCTGAGTTCGTTCTTGAACGTTGGAAGACCGGCTATGTCTTGTGTTACTGTGGCCCCGGACTTGTAGAGGAGGTCACAGACACTCTTGCTGGCTCCGATAAACAGAGCCAGTTCCAGCATGTTTTTGAAATGGTACAGCAGTGGTTCCTGAATGTTTGTAGCCCCGGACATTATCAGCTCCTTCACAAGGTATGGGGAATCTGTTAAATGTAAATTATTGTCATAATTAACACAAATGGAAGCTTACATGTAACTCAGAATTAATCAGTTAAAATAAAATAAAATAATTACTCCTTGATTGTATTTGGTGACTAACAGAATCACATTTTGGAATACAAAAATCCCTAAAAGCACACCAAATCATTTTTGGAATGGGATACCAGGATCACCAAAGTAAATCATATTCCTAATAATACACCTAATTACTTGTAATTTTCATCACGGAAAAGAAAATGCAATTTTAGAATGTTTTTATTTTTTTATTTTTTATTTTTATTTAACGACGCCGCTAGAGCACATTGATTTTTTATCTTATCATCGGCTATTGGACGTCAAACATATGGTCATTCTGACACTATTTTTTAGAGGAAACCCGCTGTCGCCACATAGGCTACTCTTTCTACGACAGGCAGCAAGGGATCTTTTAATTGCGCTTCCCACAGGCAGGATAGCACAAACCATGGCCTTTGCTGAACCAGTTATGGATCACTGGTCGGTGCAAGTGGTTTACACCTACCCATTGAGCCTTGCGGAGCACTCACTCAGGGTTTGGAGTCGGTATCTGGATTAAAAATCCCATGCCTCGACTGGGATCCGAACCCAGTACCTACCAGCCTGTAGACCGATGGCCTGCCACGATGCCACCGAGGCCGGTGCAATTTTAGAAATGCATCTTAGAAATTGCATGCAAAAAGGTTGAAAGTGATATTGTTGTTAAAAAAACTTTTTAAGACATATTTTAATTAGTGATTATACAGATGAAATCTTTTAGAGCTTAAAGACTCCTGAATTTTCTACCATTGTCAGATATTAATACTAAGAGCCTTTTTAACAACTGAAATTATATATTATAATATACATTTTCTTGTTTAGAATATACAAGCTCTTTATGGTCCTCTTAATGTTTGTTGGAACCCAAACTGGATCTTATTTCTCAATACGAAAACAAACACAGTGAAATTTGTCTAAACAGGATCATGCTGGGGACTTCATATTTAGACAGGATCTGGTGTTCACAGGGTCACATTTTTGAATTCAGAAAATTCAGGAATATGAAACTTGACCTGGTTTTACAGGATTCTGGATTCTGGTTTGTTTAGGATTCGGTTCAGACAGGTTTCACTGTATATATATTATGTTGTAAAATTAAAATTAAAATCTCTCAGTCTGTTTATATAAAACCCATACCACTGCTAGTAGCATAAAAGAGTGGAGATCCGCCATCGCTGTTCACCAGGTTGACATTAGCTCCGTGGTTCAGCAGTGTCTGTACGACCTCGATGTTGTTGTAGTAGCATGCCGTCATCAAGGCTGTCTGACCATGGCAGTTCTGGTAGTTCACGTCAATCAGGTTAGAATAACTCAACAGAAGTTCGGCACATTCTGTAACATAAAGACATTGATTATTCAGAATAGCAAGGCTTCTAGAATTTTCAAAAATTAAATCCACTAGTCACGGTTAAAAATCAACTAGCCCTACTTCTGTATGTATCGTACATTTATACATGAACTTGGGAAACAAAAATGGTGACATTTCTGCTTGTGTATTGTGATTTGTTTTTTTACTAGCCGTGGGGCGAAGGTAAACAATTGAAAAAAAAAACCTAACCACTGGCGTCAGGCTAATATATTCTAGAACCCTTGAGAATAATGTTAGTGTTAGTGATAGGGTCTAGATAAAATGTTAGGTATGTACTCTTTTCACCTACATGTATTTATTAATAAAAATCAATAAAAATACATGGAAAAAAGAAGAAGAATCAACCCGTTTTTTTTCTAGGTAAGATTAGTTCCCGGAAGCACACCATTCTTTTTAAGGCCTATGCAGCAATAATCATGGAGGGAAATTCCGTGGTTAAGTAAACCAATAGGTCATTTTTAGAAACTCATTCAAGTGAAACATGTTTGGTATCATTTGAAAGGTTATTATCTCTAGTGTCCAATATTACATTAATCCTTTCTCAGTAGATGTGTTTTAGTCACTTATAATGCAAGTAATGCATCAACCATGAATGCAGCAATATTTTATAAAAATTTCTATTAACACATTTATCAGCATATTTTTTATACATAAGTGAATAAATAAAAATCTTTGTACAGAAATAATCCCAGACATGTCCTTTGTTAATTGACATAATATATAAAAGACAAATTTATATTTCAAGCAGACTTTTATCCATAATATTTACATATGTTACTCGCGTGTACGTCCGACACCAAAATATAAAACTTTTTTAATCTCCACTTCTGCTAACTGGTTGTAAAATGTTACTAACTGAGATGCAATGTTAATTTTATATGGTTGATTAAAAAATATAAAAACAATTACTGAATATGTAACAATTGCCATGCTACTGTGGTGCTGTTATAGTGTACGTCCAACACCATGTACGTCCGACACCATAAAACATGGTTATTTTTTTCAATTTTGAAGCAAAGTATTGACAGTTATGCAATGCCAGTATGGTTTTAAGAGACATTTTTTGTAACTAGAACCAATTATGAATACCAGTATTAATTTGTTTTATCCATATAAGTGGATTAAGAGGAATTTATCAAAGTGTGCAAAAGGCAGCTTCCTGCCAAAAGTGTTGATTATGTTTTAAATGGTAAAAATTATACTTTCAGCTAACTGTTCATCTCCATAACAAAATAACAAACCCAGTAATTTCATTTACTGCCAGAATTATACAAACTGGAACATTTGTAGAGGATCACAACTAACATGGTAAATGTGACGTCACATTTGAGGAAACCACTTTTACATTCATTGGCAGCACTTTACTATTTTGAAATTTTCTAGGTAATTTTCTAGAGATTATGTGTGGAATCAATAAATATGAAGTTACTTATCACAAATAAATGCAAAAATATTAAAATATATCACTTTCACCTTGTTCAGGTCCCTAGTCACTAGGGGTTGCCACAGCTACAGTTACCCCCATCTTATATGCCTTTAATTTTAGGATAATGAAATTTTTCTGTGTTGCTGTAATCTCACAGTCATACATGTAGCTTGTACACTAGTCACAAGGTGGCCACTTTGGCCCCCACCCTACCCCACCCTACCCCACCCCACCCTACCCCACCCCACCCCATGTAGTCATAGGTGTTACCTTGAATTTTTGAATGGTGTTCATCTTAATTTGCACTGAACTAGTTACATTTATGGCTAATATTTAAGAATTCTTTCAAAACAAAGAGAAAAAAAACATGGTCAAGAGGCGGTTCATCCCCCATCCCCTGAACCCCCCTCCTGTGATGCACCTGGTAACTGTTTTTCATTTTCTTCAAACAAAATTATATAAATCCTAGCTCAAACTGTGTTTTTGTTTTTAATATCATCTTGTTTGTGAACTATAATGACTGTTTTACAAAACTTGTAAAGTTGTATCTCACACAAATACGTCCTACCCCAAAAAAAATGTACGTCCGACACCAAGCATGTTTATCTCTATTGTTTTAGTGTGTGATAAAAACACAAAGTTTTTACATCTGATATACAGATAAACATCTATTCTATAGGAATAGGACACAATATTTCTAATATGCCCTCACACATCACAGAGAATTAAACATAACCATGTGTGGGTGAAAAACTGCAGTTTGCGTGCATACATCCGACACCATGCATATTTTCCCCTGGACACCTAAAGCAACATAAGGATGGAATAAAGTTTATATATAATAATGGTGCCCTAGTTGGTTCTTACAATGTATAACAATAAAAAGTTGTGGAACTTTTGGTACATTTATGTAATGCTTGGCTGAAGTGTCTGAAATGTACGTCCGACACCACGGAATTGCCCTGGAGCATTTTATATTGCACACTGCACAACATAAACCAGGTGCATTAGAACGACTGTATTAAATATAATTTGATGAGTTTTAATTTTTTTTTTAACATATTGCACGCCACATGCATGTTTATGCAGCCTCAGTGCATGTATGTTTTGCCACTGGGCTGCAGCAGAGATGGAGAAATGTACCTTTTGTTCTAGCAAACTGCAGTAAAGAAAATCCTTCCGAGCCGAGGGGCAATGGGTCAATGCTGGCTCCAGCCTCCAGTAGAATCTTGGCACAGTGAGCGTTGTTGGTGTCGATGGCTATAGTGAATGCAGTGAAATCATGCAGTAGTATCGAATGTTCAATGTCAGCACCATACTGTAGCAACAGTTTAGTAATATCTGTCAAAGAAAAAATTATATCATTGGAAATGCACTGGTCGATGCCAAAATGCTACGGCTATAAAAAGATTTTCAAGTCCTAAAAATAATGTTAGTTATTCCTTATTATATATGAAATGAAACTGTTGAACTGCTGAATTGTTTAAGTTGAATGAAAGAGGTGTTTGAAAAAAAATTATACATGGAACTAAATATTTAACTAACTTCACAAAAATGTAAAAACATATAAAACACTGGTTAGCTTAGGCACATGGGCTCCCATTTTTCGAGGGACAGACTGATTTTTGCCCGATTTAAATTAAATGCTCGAATATGGACTACAATGTTTATTCATATTATTTGCATTTTACATGGATTACAATTGGGAATAGAATGATGGAAAAAGTAAAGTTTGTTTTATTTAACGACGCCGCTAGAGCACATTGATTTTTTATCTTACCATCGGCTATTGGACGTCAAACATATGGTCATTCTGACACTGTTTTTAGAGGAAACCTGCTGTCGCCACATAGGCTACTCTTTTTACGACAGGCAGCAAGGGATCTTTTATTTGCGCTTCCCACAGGCAGGATAGCACAAACCATGGCCTTTGTTGAACCAGTTATGGATCACTGGTCGGTGCAAGTGGTTTACACCTACCCATTGAGCCTTGCGGAGCACTCACTCAGGGTTTGGAGTCGGTATCTCGACTAAAAATCCCATGCCTCGACTGGGATCCGAACCCAGTACCTACCAGCCTGTAGACCGATGGCCTGCCACGACGCCACCGAGGCCGGTCAGAATGATGGAAATACATGGTGAAAAGGTTTTGGGTCAGCTCATCTTACCCAAAGATCTCTATCATTTCTGCCCGAATGCAACAGTTGCTCCCACACTGGGGGGGGGGGGGGGGGGGGGGGGGGGGGGAGGAGGAGAGTAGATGAACCCTGACCCCTTATCTTGTATGCTTATGCTGGTACAATACGATTATAAATCTTAATCTTCAAATAAGTCGGTTAAAATGTACCTCCACAGAGAAGTGGGTCTGTTCCACCTCGTTTTGCTACAATTGTCAAGGGTGAGTTTTTGATCCAGTCATTGGTGTTTACATCAGCATTTCCTGAAATAAATACCAAATAAAAGTTAAGACAATTCCATAGAATTTTTTTTTTTTTTTAAATTCAAATGCGGTTTTGAAAAACAGAACAGAAATATTAAATGTGTTCTTACACACCCGTTGGTGAGAACATCATTTGTTATTTCTGATAACACATACTTGTGAACACATGTACGTTTGATAACAATTTCACAACATACGAATGGCTGCTCCTAGGTGATGACCTGATCACCAATGCTATACCATCCAATGAAAAAATAAAGAGCACAATCAAAATCGATTACACTGTGACGTATAGTTAACCTGACAATCATTTGTTTGTGATGCATAATTTAGCTGTAAGGGCTGTAAATAACTTTTAGTCGAAAAAGATGTTAAAATTTGCAAAAAACCTGGTTTTTGAGGATATGTAAGAAATAGAATACTACTATTCGTGACCGTTATCTTACAACTCTTTGTTAAAAAACGTATCCAACTCATTGTAAGATAAATGGTATCTAACGGCCACTCATGCAGTATTCTCATACTAATTCTCAATACAAACCTTTAAGCAAAGCTTCAACTACTTCAAGAGAGCAATGTTCAGCAGCATAAAGAATGGGATTTTCCTTGTTCCCACGACGATACTCGGAAATAGTCCGGGACGGTTCTGGTATATTGGGGTCGGCATTAGCCGCAAGCAGTAGTTCTACCATTTCCACGTTATTCTTTTTCACAGCTTCAAGGAGTGGAGTCTTACCTAAAACAGCAAAATTAGACAGGTTAATATCAAAGGTAATCACTCCCACGAAGAATGGTATCACTACATGTTGTACATGTAAACGGTCAATATACCTATAATTATGAAAGGAATGATCATCTTTAAAGCACATTTTTTAAATATTGCGATTTGGTGTCTAACATGGTTACAGCAACATTATATAATCTATAATGTGTCATAAAGTGTTAAAAACAATTGAGCTACCACCATATACATGTATATACATGGTAGGGCTACGACCCCAGTATTCGACCAATTAAGAAAGGATTATAACATGATTGTTTTATTGGCATTTGCTAATATTTGTTTTTCTTGGTACATACAATGTACTTACTGGCAATGCTATTCATGAAATAGACTCAAGTTTTGTTCATGCAGTATATGCCGACTAGAGTAGGTTTGAGTGCCACAAGGAACAGTATGCAGTATTCGACCAGATGACCCAGTATTCGACCACTTTCTAATTACCTAATAAAACTAAACTTTGAAGTTAATTTTATGGTAAATGCAACATATATCAAACAACTAAATCCAAAAACTGTTGATTTTAACAACTGTAACACATATTCATGCTTTTACACATGCACGCGCGTTTATACACATTCACACACACACATATACTTTCTGATGAACAGTCTCTTTGGTCCTATCTCAATTGACAAATAATATTAGACTGAAAATAAAATAACATATAATTGTGTAAGTTCTGATAACCAGCACCAAAAGACATAAAAGTAGTACATTTGTGGCTCTTGAGAGTTTATTTTGGGAATGTATCCTCAAGATTTTCTATTGGTCGAATACTGGGGCAACCCTCTCTATCATATGTCATTATTTGACCATGTGGTCACGTGATGGAAATTATAATGACTGAGGTCACATTGCATTGCCAGCTCTGTTTGATTATAAATAACAACATTAAAGACATTTTCAAAGATTTCAAATGGATTAAAAGTATTGCAAATGTTCACGGAATGTTGGATGGTGTAATAGCATGCTATAAAAATGGCTGACGTTCATAATATCACATGATTCACAATAGCCAATGAATATATAGTACATTCATTCACAGGGCTAGCTCTGGCACTCGCCAAATTCGCCAATTGTGAATTTTAAAAATAATTGCCGAATTTTATTTTAATTTGGCGAATAAATTTTATGTAATAATTGTTATTTTATTAGAAAATAACTGTGTTTTTGCAATTTTTGAAGTTTAAATAGATGATTTGGCAAATTTTTCTGCTCACCCACAGCTTGCTCTGATTCACATGGCTATCGTCTGCTATTGCGTTTCCGGAAGAAAGAATGTTCACCCTGTCCCATATTTTCAAAATACTTTGGGAAAATCTATATACTATTCAATTTAAACGAGTACATTGTAATTAATTAAATACACTGGTCGAATACTGGGTACTAGTTGAATATTGGGGTCACTGCCCTACATGTAGTCTACTCCTATACTAATTAACAGCTAGGGATCTTTTGTATGTATTTTCTCACAGACATTATAGCATATAATGGACAGGGACACTCATAAAAGCTGATATTATCTTAAAGCTGAAACATCTATATACCATATGTCATTTTACACACACACACACACACACACAAAACTGAAATCAGATTTTTTTTTAAATTACATTAATGTGAAATTACACATAATATTTTGTGTGTGACCTGCACATAAACATCATAATTACATCAAATCACTAGTTAGTAGTACTGAGACTTACCAGAACTAAAATTTGGATCTTCTCCAACACTTAAAAGAAACCTGACAATGTCGTGTGATAGGTTCCTTGAAGCACAGTGTAGCAGGTATTTCCTTGCAGTCAAATTACACCTTCTTGTGCATTTGTGGTTTAGCAAAAGCTTCAGAACTTCCAGGTTTCCAAAACGACACGCAACATGCATCGGAGACACACCAGAAGCAGTTATCAGACACGGCGACAGGTTTCTCTTTTTCATCTCTCTCAGGAGCAGTTTCACCGTGTCCGGATTGCCAACAAAACAAGCAAAATGAAACGGCGTTCGACCTTGCGAGTCTGTGACACACGGGTTCATGCCATGTTCCAGCAGAGTTTCAATAATTCCAACGTAATTCTCTTCTATTGCACACATGAACGGCGATCTTGCAACTTGCTGCTGATTACCGAAGAACTCATTGTAAAACTCGCTGCCTCTATGCATCAGAAGTTTCACCACTTCTGAATTGCCTTTTACACACGCCATCTGCAGAGCAGCACCGGTGGAGTCAAGCTTGCACACGGATTCGTGATCAAGCAACAACGTGATGTTTTCGAGAATCCCGAACGACACGACAAGCGTCAAAACGGAAACGTCCTGAACCTCCGATATACCCTCAACCTCTGGCCGTTGGTCGCCGTTCTCCTGATTGTCACTCTCAATGCACCTCGCTAACCT
Organism: Gigantopelta aegis; assembly: GCF_016097555.1. Taxonomy (NCBI): domain Eukaryota; kingdom Metazoa; phylum Mollusca; class Gastropoda; order Neomphalida; family Peltospiridae; genus Gigantopelta; species Gigantopelta aegis. The sequence goes on along the minus strand of NC_054701.1, from coordinate 63,537,157 downwards.
GTCGAGGTCGCTGATGTTGCAAGTAGGCAGTTCGGCCCCCGAGTTCAAGAGAACCTCGAGCACCAGTTTGTCACGGGTGATAATGGCGAGGTGTATCAAGGACACGCCGTGCTTGGTGATGTTGATCACGTCCGTCAGGGTCTGTCTGCAGTGCTTCGTCTCGTCCAGGAGGTCTTTCAGCGCTGCAACGTTTCTGTGTTTCACCGCCTCCCACAACAGATCACCGATCTCCATGACTTTCACACTGAAATGAAGGAAGGAAATGTTTGATTTAACAATGCACTCGACACATTTTATTTAGTATATGGCGTCGGACATATGGTTAAGGACCACACAGATATTGAGAGAGGAAACCCGCTGTCACTATTTCATGGGCTACTCTTTCGATTAGCAGGAAGGGTTCTTTTATATGCACACTGAAATAAATTCATAGTTACCATGTAGTAGAAGTAAAACAATAACCATCTTCAATGCATATTTTTGCAATACATTGTCAAATTCCAATTTACAATCATCACCTATTAAGCAATTTTATATGTCAAAACACTTGTGGGATCAAGAATGTCCCTGTATGTGGATACTGCTGATGATGAATAAATCAATGTGATCTAGTGATATCGTTAAACAAAACAAACTTCTTCTTTTTTTAAGTTCCACATCCAGTAACATTCTGTTAAATTTCCTCCAAAAACACTAACAAAAGCACCCTTGTTGAAAAGAAATTTTACACCTAAAATCACAAAACATGCACTGATAATGAATTAGGTAATATGATTATGAACATTATGTTTGTTTTCTTGAGAAAACAAAATGTTTTAAATACAATAAACTGACAAATATTTTTAAACTTTGTTGCGGAGAGTGAGCAGGGTATTTATAAGGAAGACTTGCCACAGCAGTGAGTTCCAAGTGGAATTTGCCATACCAATTTGGCCCTAATCTGATCTGAAAAACAGAGTTATTAAAGTGTGTTTGGCCCTTGTACAGTAGCGGTAATTGCATATTATTGCATACAGAAACCATATATCCAATACTTATAATAGATTAAATCCTGTATAAACAAAGAGACAAGACTTGACAAATCGGTAATGACTGTCGTCTACATTAGTTTTGTCTATATTTGGTTAAAAGTCACATGACTGACACTCTTATGGGCCAGGGGGGTGGGTGAGGGGGTGATGTATGGAAGGCTGTTTGTGTCAGATTCACAATTGTTATTGAGAAACAACATAAGTCGATTTTTCTTCTTTTTTCAGCCACTTATAAAAGTTGTTAGTGCTCACAAGAAAACCATTTTCCTATATTCATGAAAATTTGTTGTCTACTTGGAAAGCCGTTAAAAGTCGCATGACTGTTTACAAAGCATCTGAAAAAAATCCAATCCTCAAGTTCATGACAGATGTGGTCTTCCATACATTCCACGTTCGTGACGTTCACATGGGACGGATTTTGATGGTGTTAAAAAAATTACAAATATTCACTTCCTGGTAGGAATTTTACATTCATTGACAACAAAGGTAAGTAATTACACAAATATTATTATTATTTTACTTTGTTAATAGGATGGAATTCAATAGGTTCAGGATATATGCCCAAAATAATCACACCCAAATTAAATACAAACAAGCTGACCTCAAAATATTTCACCTCAAAATCACTGAAATGTTAAGTTTAAATAAAATAAAATAAGATAAAATACATTTCTGAATATTGACAACTCTACAGCAGCTGTCTGTGTGTTAATGACAGTACAAAACTAAAACGACCTTCCTGCACTTAAAAAAGAAAAAAATCCCCGTTGTACCAAAATTAGTGAAATCTAAAGCACTGAATACTATCACATTTTAAAGAAAATGTTCAACTGTTTTACTTAAAATTTATTACAAGGAATAGTACTTAGTATTTGATAACGAAATGTTACAATTTGGATGTAGTGCATGATTCAGAATCTTTCCAAATGAATGCAAAATATAACATAATATGAATTGTACCCAATAAATGTTTACTTCACCTATTTTTATCAAACTTTTCCCCTTGGGTCTGAACAGGGAGAAGACATTTCTACTTTTTCAATCCCAGCCTGCAAAATGAAGCATTCTTTTACAGAAAATCTGCTAAAGTTGCTGAGTTATAATTAGCAGTACTGTAGTGAGAAGTCAAAGCAGCCATAATAGTTTGGACCTATAATCCAATTTCAAAAACAAAATTACACAACAGATATCAAGAAACTGACTTGTATCTTGTCTGTCCATTGATTAACGTTGGCACCAGATTGCATCAGACTACTGGTAAAAAATGGTGAGTTCACCTGTTAAAGTGACAGACACTAGTCTTTAAACAGTATAACATATTTTTCACTATTAAAAGGCAGCTTTTTTTATAATTTTATAATAATTAAAGGTTTCATTTTCCAGGACTTTTAAGCACTATTGTGGTTCATTTTCCTGGACTTTGTTGTTTTTTTTTAACCTTTTTCCTATATTCATGAAAATTTGTTGTCTACTTGGAAAGCCGTTAAAAGTCGCATGACTGTTTACAAAGCATCTGAAAAAAATCCAATCCTCAAGTTCATGACAGATGTGGTCTTCCATACATTCCACGTTCGTGACGTTCACATGGGACGGATTTTGATGGTGTTAAAAAAATTACAAATATTCACTTCCTGGTAGGAATTTTACATTCATTGACAACAAAGGTAAGTAATTACACAAATATTATTATTATTTTACTTTGTTAATAGGATGGAATTCAATAGGTTCAGGATATATGCCCAAAATAATCACACCCAAATTAAATACAAACAAGCTGACCTCAAAATATTTCACCTCAAAATCACTGAAATGTTAAGTTTAAATAAAATAAAATAAGATAAAATACATTTCTGAATATTGACAACTCTACAGCAGCTGTCTGTGTGTTAATGACAGTACAAAACTAAAACGACCTTCCTGCACTTAAAAAAGAAAAAAATCCCCGTTGTACCAAAATTAGTGAAATCTAAAGCACTGAATACTATCACATTTTTAAAGAAAATGTTCAACTGTTTTACTTAAAATTTATTACAAGGAATAGTACTTAGTATTTGATAACGAAATGTTACAATTTGGATGTAGTGCATGATTCAGAATCTTTCCAAATGAATGCAAAATATAACATAATATGAATTGTACCCAATAAATGTTTACTTCACCTATTTTTATCAAACTTTTCCCCTTGGGTCTGAACAGGGAGAAGACATTTCTACTTTTTCAATCCCAGCCTGCAAAATGAAGCATTCTTTTACAGAAAATCTGCTAAAGTTGCTGAGTTATAATTAGCAGTACTGTAGTGAGAAGTCAAAGCAGCCATAATAGTTTGGACCTATAATCCAATTTCAAAAACAAAATTACACAACAAATATCAAGAAACTGACTTGTATCTTGTCTGTCCATTGATTTACGTTGGCACCAGATTGCATCAGACTACTGGTAAAAAATGGTGAGTTCACCTGTTAAAGTGACAGACACTAGTCTTTAAACAGTATAACATATTTTTCACTATTAAAAGGCAGCTTTTTTTTATAATTTTATAATAATTAAAGGTTTCATTTTCCAGGACTTTTAAGTACTATTGTGGTTCATTTTCCTGGACTTTTTTTTTTTTTTTTTAACCTTTTTCTAGGAGTCTGAATAAATTACCTGGAAAGGAATGTTTGTTTGGGGTTTTTTTTACAATTATCATATAGAGGATTTCATACTTTTATTAACTTATGCTGATAAATTATGATATCACAAGACACAAGGGGGTATTCTTTTTTTATCTTTCATTATCATTCTTTGCGACAATTGTAAACAATGTCAGTAATGTGGGTTGAATATCACTTTATTTGGCAGCGGTAGACTCATTAACTAGTAGAATGTCAGTTACATGACGTCACAAATGATAGGTTTAGTGCTTCAACATACAGTAACGTAACAAAAGAAGCGATATTTCCTAAGAAGAATATCAAAGGAGATGTCACAAATTATAGTGCTAGCGATATCTCCTACAAAAGCCTTTAATGGATGATAAACATGTTTCATTTCCATTAATCATTAGTGACATCGTGTCTCCCCCCAACCATGTGAAATATACCGGAATTATACCCGTTTCCATGAGTAACTAAATGTCAAACACATTTATTGATAGCATAAAAATAATATCTTGAAGTGTAGTCTTGTTTTCAACAATTTACCTCACAAAGTAACAAAATTAACTGGCATTATGTTTTTTATAAATATGTTTGTTTAGTTAATTGGCATCTTCGTGGACTTGCCTTGACATGTGGCTACATACCGTTTGATGTGTATTCAGTCACCGTTTAGGACTGGAGATGACACTGACAGGAATATATGTCAACTACATAACTACTGCTGCATTTTCACTACCTTTGCATGACAAAAGCAGTACTTGATTTGTTGGAAGGCGCTGGTTAAAGCTATCTACTGAATCTATTATCACTGACATTATTTTCAAACTCAAATGTCAGACACAACACTGTTGACAGCTACATGTATATTATAATATTCAACCAATGGCAGTCGACCTCATTTTAATTACCATTTAGCTTGGAACCACACTTCAAACATGATTATTTATTATATATATTTTTAGATGGTATTTCCCTGTATAAACATCAGACTTCAGCTTGTAAGTTTAACTGTTATACAACTCCATTTTTAGACTAGGGTCTGCATGTGCCTTTAAATATTGTGCAACTAAATGTGATCTGGCCAATTTGGTCGCCAAAACTCTGACTTTTAATTCAAAGCAGTGAATCTGACATCAAACTCATTTGACCGCACATGTATCAGACTGGGCAGAAGTCACTTCTACTACTTTTTTCAATTCTAAATTAGGGCCCGTCATGTCAGATGATTTATAGTCCGTCCCATCATTTTATAAAAAAAAATAACAATTGTAAATAATTTCAGTTTGGTTTGATGAAAGAAGAAAAGTAAAAGTGTTTTTGAAATTATTTTAAATAAATACTATTTTTGTATGAAATTTACAAATCAATCTGACTAAAAATAAATAACTTTTATAGTATGAAAAAAGGAGTTCCCTCTGGGACAGACTATATACTAGTCTATAGTTGGACGTTGACGATATCATTATATCATAGTCTAGTTCACCAAGGTAAACATCTATGGTCCGTTTTTTTACATTTTGACATTTATTGGAGTTACGGCACAGCAATAAACATCACAATAATAAATATCTTGATGAACTACCATCGACGTTCCAAACTGCGTTCACCTAACGACAAAAACATGTATCAATTAACGTAAAAAATCAACAATCTGGATGTAAAATAAATCCATTCTAGTAAATTAGTAAACACGCTCTGGTAAACAGGAAAGAGTGCAACGTTTCTAACTGTGTTCAGGCGCATGCGTTTGCAAAAAGTATCATAATGTGCAGTTCATGTGCGGTTCATCATTTTCCATTTTTAAGGCCACTACATGAAAAAATACATGTTTCTTATCTATGCACAGTTGACGAACACTATTAAACTATTTTTTTAAAAGGAAAAATTCAATGTGTCAAGCATTCTGGTCTGGTCCGTGTTTTATCAACACACATTGCAAACATTTGATGTCAATACTGATAGGCATTACGTTTAAATACTAGTGAATAGTTTGTAAAAAATTAAAATTTTAATGAACTGATTCATAATTAACACAATTTATACACTCAAAATTATTTACAATATTGTTATGAATGGATTATGAATACTATTCACTAAAGTAGAGGCACAAAAATGTAGCATACCTTTTCCAAATCGAATATAATAATTGAAAACAATTTCTAACAACAGGGGTCTTAAAAATCGTAAAAATTAAATGCTTTGGCCTTGTTGATCTGGCACGTGAGAGGTCATGTGACACACACCGAATGTTAATTCATCTTTCTCCATTTTAAGTCAATTTCTATGAGTTATGTGGACCCGATATCGGCAATTTTAAGGAATAAACAAAAATGACTTTGTAAAATTAATGGTTTTAAGGGTTTGTAAAGTTTTGTATTTAGATATCCTGGCGTCATATGTTTTCGATACGATAAGCAAAAAATTAAAATATAATAAAAACAATACTTCGTACATATACAATACTACTTTACCTTTCTCAAGTCACATTAGTTTATTGTGAAAAACAGTGATAATTTCCCATGAACACCAAATTTAAAATTTTCCTCCAAACACACTAGCTGCTAAGTCGTACAGGTGTTTCCGCTATATTTTCACAAACGTCATATGATTTCGATAGTTTCATTGGCTGTCTATTTTTGTCCTTTTTATGGCAGTGAAGGGTCTATACTCCATGCAATAATTTACATCAAAATCTTCTTTTGAAAATAAAATCATATAATGTTTGTAACTTATAAAAAATATTGAATAATCTTCAGACCAATAGACAGTGTTCACTTAAAACATATTTACATTATGTTTTCGTCATAGGCTAATGTCTAATCCTCTTGTTATACGTATCAACGACACCTAAATTCAGACTGTCACCTTAAGTACTCTGACAGAGATACAGAACTATATATTTTCAAAAAATCTAATTCCACCAAACCACCTTTATTTGTAGTAAATGTAAATGCACATGTAAACATGCTCCCACCAGAAATTACCGGAAAAATATTTGCTGTGAATGACATAAGAGGTAACCCAACCAGCCTTCCATAAATTTTATTGTTCAGTGTAATGATCACGTGGTATATCGTCGAACTTTGGCAGGTCAGATGTCAGTGTTGCAGACGATAACTTTGCAGGGATTTGTGATACCTGGATTTCACTATGTGAAGCATTTCATTAGTACCAAAATATTGCATTACGAAAAACTGATAACATGCACACTATTTATGATATTATAATTAAAACATAAAGTTGGCAGCTTGACTTGAAGCATTTTTAATATTGTGAGGTAAAAGACACTTTGTTGTTTATGTTTAGGCTGATAGTGACGTAATATCTCGTGATACATGCAGTTACAAACAAAGTATCGAAAACATATGTCGATCGAAATTGTATGAGTCTACTACTATGACAGTACGATACTTACTTTTCTGAACTTTATTGTTTATGAAAATGTTCCTGAACTGTGAAGAAAAATCTCATAAATGAACGACATGCCGGTGACAACAGATCGGGTTTTGATTGCGCGAACCATGCATGAGAAAACAAAGTGAACGGAATTTGAAGCATAACGCAGTTAGGGATGTTGACAATATATCATAGTCATGTCACCATTGTTACATTTTAACTTTAAAATCTAAGACAAACAACAAAAATAATAATAATAAATGTAAATAAATTATCCAAATCGCTATTATTTTTTTTTTGAAATCAGAGAATAATAAAGTAAAACAAATTAAGGAACCGTACTCAGTTGCTGTTAACAATGACCCACTCACACAGTCCGTTTTTAGCACGAAGTCAGGTTGGTCAACTTGGTGCGCATCCCATCTGTATGTAAATTCCTTTGAACGTTTGACAATTCATTTTAACTGACAAAAACACTAGTTGGATTATTTACTGCTAACATAAGCAATCATGTTAATAAAAAGTGACATTTAATTTTATCCACAAAATAAATTTTTAGAACTTCCCGAACCGGTTCTTTTACACTTAATGCAAAGGAAAAAAGGCCAGTCGATGGTATTATCTAAAATACGATCTTTGTGGGTGCTTTTAAAACGCGGATCACAAATTACAACTAAGATTCAGAGAAAAATAAAGTTGTTTGTCCATAAAATATTCTTAAAATTTTATTTTCTTCATATTGTAGCATGTAAACATCAATTTCATTTAATAAAACTATTTGGCAGGCAAATATGTTACTCTGTCGCCAAGTTTCATCTCTGTACTGTAACGTGACGTTAAAGGGACATTCCTGAGTTTGCTTCAATTTTTAAGATGTTATCGACTAACAGAGACTTTTTAACGATTGTAATTAAAAATTAAAAATAAAAATTTCTGCATAATATATTGGTGGCTGTATATTAAACGTGTTTCTGGTCGTTCTAATATTTGTACTAGGTTAAATTTCATTTTATTTCCTAAAATATATTTTTTCGTACGTACGAAATTATTTGAAGACAAAATCCAGTTTGGGCTTCTTACAAATATTAACACGACTAGAAACACATTAAATATACAGACATTGATATTCTAAACAAGATAAAATATTTAATATATAAGTTTAGTCGTAGAAATATTTTATTAGTCGAAAACATCTTACAATGTAGTAAACTCAGGAATGTCCCTTTAATTTGCCAATTTGCCAAATTGCTACTAAAGATTTCACGAGTCAGCTGTTGCCATTCATTGAGTGAACTGTTTCTGGTACGGACACTGTCTCAGAGGAAGATGTTGGGGATCAAAACTGCAGTCGCCACTAAATTCATTGTTGCCATTCATTTAGTATAGGACTTAATTCCGTCAAAAGGCATTTCATAAAGTTTCTGTAAACCTCATGAATATCTAAAGACAATTTATCGAACAAACAGGTCGGGCACTCTCGGAAACACCAATGTTGAGTTGTTCTGGGTCTTTGATGAGTACGTCTAAAACACAGAAATATTGGTCGTACATATGTGTGTCCTGCCATCACCAAATTATGTCACTGTACATATGGTCCTCAATAGTGCTCACATGGCACACTAACCCGAGTACTCCGACATTTGGACAAGGCTAAATTTCTGTCCAATTGAATGTCCGTGTAGCTCTCTACAGTCAGAGTACTCGGGCTAATCGCACTAACGAGCTACTCTCGATTCACTAATGTCAAAACCTATACTAGCTCTGGAACTTTCTTTTTGACCGACCGTTCAAAATTGCGCCCAATTTCCTCAACCAAATTTGCGCACTTTTTCTCTTTGGCATAATACTTTGCGCCATTCAAAATTCCATAGCATCATCACCCCCACCCCCGCCTGCTACCGACCTTGGCCGGGCTGCTGGTGCTCCCTTGCACCTGTCAGTTCAGGCGATCCCCCCCCCCCCCCCCCACACACACACACACACACCTTTCCTGTCCAGGACGGAGGAGCCGGCCGAGGTCGGCTCTTGCGCCCAGGACAGGCGTGCGCTACAACAGCTTGTTCTGAATGTGCACGTAAAGCCCTATGACCTGACCTGACCTAATCGCACACCACTTAAAATCAGAACACGCATTGCATCGAGGTTATGCTTATCGGTCATCATTTTAAAGCTGTGTTCCCATTCATCAACGTCTTAAACGTTTCAAAACCGTTTTGAAAATGTTTTAACGACTTACAATGTTTGGTCGTTCCTTTTCAGTGCTATTATAACGTTTGTGAAAACATTTCAACCAAGAAGCGTCTGAAATTTTTTTTCACACCGTTTCATTTAAAACGGATAGCCTGGAACACTTTAAATAGGTATTGCATATGAACTTTTAACTAAGGCGTTTGCATCTTGGAATCAAATATGACGTAATTACTTAAATGTATTGAGTGCGAACGTTAAAACGCTTTCAAAACAATATAAAAAGGCTAGTGGGAACAACTAGTGGTAACAGCTAATCGATATTGATTTTTAACAAATCATGAAACAGTTTGGCGACGTTTTAGAAGTGGTTTTACTAGAGGGAGTTCCCTAGCTAGTGGAAACAGCTAGTGGATATTGATTAAAACATTATTTTTTTTATGAAACAGTTCGGGGACTTTTTAATAGTGGTTTTATGATACATTCAGGCAGATTGTTAATGCTGACGAGGAGTTAATTTTGGTTATGAAATCTGTGATAATCAATTTTCTTCTCTCTTTTTGTGCGCGTGTGTGGCCAACACACAAGAATTCCATTAGATATTGTGCATTACCCCTTTGCCATCGACTGGATGGTAAAATAAGGCCTCAGTAAGTGTAAGCTTTTCAACATGACCTTTATATTGTGGAGTTAGACCTATGCACTCTCCTTTTGGTATCTATGAATCACAGAAGTAAACTACAAGTAAATCTACATTAACTTAGTTGACTTTGAAGGAGTGACGGAATGTTTTATTTCACGACATACTCAACACATTTTCAATTCGGTTATATGGCATCGGACATATATGATTAAGGACCACACAGATAATGAGATGAAACACGATGGATACCTTTTCCGATTAGCAGCAAGGGGTCTTTTATATATGAATGAATGAATGTGTAACGACACACCCCAGCACAAACAAACATTCAGATTGGTTAGGCATCTTTTTATATGCATCACCCCACAGACAGGTTAATACATACCACATCCTTTGTTACACCAGTTGTGGAGCACTGGCTGGAACGAGAAATAGCCCAAATGGGCCCACCAACGAGAATCGATCCTAGGCTGACCGTTCATGAGGTTAGTGCTTTATCATTGGGCTATGTCCTTCCCCTAGTTAACTTTGAATACACATGCATATTTGAATTAAATATTTTTGCGGATCGCCTTATATGGGCCATGTATTGTACGAGTAGGCATGTTTGCGGCGGATGGGGGATGGGGATTGGAGAAGAGTGTTAAAATAATGTTTAAACTTATATGGAACTGCTTAATAACATTTTCAGTTGAATCATTTTGCTGTTATTTTGTTCAGGAATTAAATTACCTAGTATTGCTATTCATTTTACCAATTTGTTTCTTTTTTCTTTTAAGAATGACATTCATATGTGCTTCAATTTTTTTTCATAAAGTATTGATGCAACATCTCATTTCAAAAGAAATACTTTAATCGACGGTAATTGATTTTTTTTTTTTTTTTTACTGCATCGAAACTATCTCAAGATTTCTCTTTTAAAAATATTGTTTGCACATGAAAAAAAGAAGTGTCAGATTAAATTAATTATTTAAAGCCATTAAAAAACTAAACATGTCAACTTCTAGAAAACCTTTCAAATTTAGTTAGGGATAAAACGTTTTGATGATGTATATTTTGTTATTAATTTGTAATCAGTTTACAATCATGTTACGGTACTGACAAAATGAGCGTGTGACCTAGTTTCGACTAGGTCATTTAGACCCCCGATTTATTATTTTATTTTAAAGAAAAATGCGCTGCTAACACTGACATATGATCCCCATGTGTTTATTTTACCAGGTTATCCAATAATTTAAACAAAAATAGCGACTTATTATTTTTGAAAGTAAAAATCTGAATCTGGGACGCATACGGCAATTATAAATCACTGCAAGCGCAATTAATGGCTGTAAATAGGCTTATGTTGGAAAACAAGCTTAAAGGGACAGACCCTAGTTTTTAAACACTACGGCATAGTTTTCACCTAGACTCTGGTTTCAACGAAAAAATGGACACTAAGTTCGGCTAATTTACAAACCTGTAACACATTTGAATACAACAGCGTGAAACAAGAGTCTGTGACATTGAAATACCCTTAAAAATCGACTAAAACGCGACTCCATAACCGTTACTTCTCGTGCGTTTTTAAAAATATGAACAAATGCATTTTGTGGTATTAGAAACACCGAGATGACCAGAAACACTTCGGTTGTTCGGAAATGGATAATCTAAGCAAACAATAGAAATAATGTATGCTTTCGGTGATCATAAATGGCTCTAATAGTGAAAAATATGCCATAGTAAGTGTTTAAAAACTAGGGTCTGTCCCTTTAAATTTATTTTCACAATATTTTGCTTCTACGCTCTTCATACATGCATGTCAATGTTATAGCCATTTAACGTGCATTTATTGTTCTATTTTTTCGATCCCTACTATCTATTATATCTACTAGTAGGGATCGAATATTTTTAATAAATACAAAAGTATTGCTTTTATCAGCATTCGTAATGATTAATGGTACTTGTAGAATATCTAGTTTTGAAGTCTCAGTCAGTTAGCTCCTGCAATGTTTACTTGCATGTGCCGTTAACTGGGGGGAGGGACGGGACTGGAGGGGCTAGTGTAGATAGATAGGTAGAGGGTATGTTGGTAGGTAGGTAGGTAGGGAGGGAGGAGAGGGAGGAGAGAGAGAGAGAGAGAGAGAGAGAGAGAGAGAGAGAGAGAGAGAGAGAGAGAGAGAGAGAGAGAGAGAGAGAGAGAGAGAGAGAGAGAGAGAGAGAGAGACACACACACACACAGATATCAACAGACAACCTGGCATCCAAAGAAATTAGCCAACTACGGTAATTTTTTTAATAAGTTTTATTTATAAAACATTTGGATTTCAGCCCCACTCATACCCACACTCGAGAACGAAAACGTACAGGTTTTTTCTACTCCATATACTAGTAAATAATACAAATTTGGCTTGTAGTGACCTCCCCTCCACCACACACCTACTTAACACCGAGTCCCCTCCACTACAGTGCACACCTGGTAGCATTCCTACAGGCCTGGATTTACCCCTCTTGATGAGTGCATTTTTTTCTTTGCAGTTCCTTGCTCCGAAAACATTATATATGTATTAGGTCATAGAATTTTACTATAATTTACAAGAATTTACTATTATCAAAAATTCCTTGTAACGATCATGCTTCATCTGTTAGAATATTCCAGAACACTATAATCCACAACACATACAGTAAGCAATTGAAAACTTTATTTCACAAACATATATGTATTATTAAAACTGCAATCTTGCATGTGATAACATAATTTTGTAGCTTTTTTTTAAAATTCTAATGTAAACTACAAACACAATTAAATTTTAGGTGTCCTAGATTTGCAAGCACAATCAATGGGTACAAATAATGGTGTACAGCCAAAACTAACTCTGAATCAGCAGATAATTTTGCCTAATTATCTATTAAACTTAAAACATTGCAAAAACCAAGTTATTTTGAACAAAAATATCCATTATTTCAAACAATTATTTCGCCAATTGTTTTTAAAATTCACAATTGGCGAATTTAGCGAGTGCTAGAGATAGCCCTGACAGTAGTAAGAAAATTAGTGTGGATGATCTATTCTGAATGATTAAATACTAATAAAAATCCACATGACATTGTAACGTTAAGCAACACCGGATGATCTGTTATTAAATAACAAAAATATACCCAAGACTACTGTAAATACATAATTAAGAACAAAACAAATCAAGTAGTGTATATTTCATAAACATAAACAATACCGGTATGGCACTAAACACAATTAATTGTCTAAACATATTTTATGTAATTTCTATAAACATACAGCTATCATAATGTATAATTTCACTGTAGTCAATAATTTTCCAAGTTAAATTGATTAATATAGCCTAAACGTTCCTACATATGGTTACTGGTAACTCTTTTAACTTCTTGTAGCTTATGTATTAAAATGTGCATTTTTAAATAAAGTGTACCAATCATTGGGTACTGCTTGGGATGAGAAAACACTCAAGCAGACAATGGGTCACAGAGGGGTGGGGGTTTGATCCAGTGATTGAAGCACCTCAGATGATCATTCCACTGACTATTTTAAAGATTTAAGTCTAAGCACAAAAATAAGCAGTGTTTTATGCACAATAACTTAGTGTCATTTTGTAGCTGAGAGTATGGACTGGTTATTGCCAATCTGTGGTCTTTTACTTGGGAATAACAAATGAAAAAGTTTAAAGTTTGTTTTGTTTAACGACACCGCTAGAGCACATTGATTAATTAATCATCGGCTATTGGATGTCAAACATTTAGTAATTCTGACACGTAGTCATCAGAAGAAACCCGCTGTATTTTTCCTAATGCAGCAAGGGATCTTTTATATGCACTTTCCCACAGACAGAAAAGCACATACCACAGCCTTTGACCAGTTGTGGTGCACTGGCTGGAACAAGAAAAAAAACAATCAGTTAAATGGATCCACCGAGGTGGTCTGATCCTGCGATGCAAGCACCTGAATCGAGAACTCAACCGACTGAGCTAAATCCCGCCCCAGAATAAGAAATGAATGCAATATAAATTGTTACCTAATTATTTAAACTCAAACTCAGACAAATATATACTGATAAAACAGTTTCTAAAATAAATAACAAATAATTTCTTTCCATAATATCTGAGAAATACTCACATAAAAATCAAACTAAGCATGTGTGCAAAGGAGAGTTTTGGCAGGGGGTGTCCAAAACCCCACCCTGCACCAAGAAAATTTTCTTTGTTAAAATGTAATTTCTGGTGTAGCATGACCCTCCCTCCTCCCCCCCCCCCCCCCCCAATTTTTTATTATTTTACCACAGTCTTGATCCTCCTGCACAATTTCATGCACACGTCTGCAAATATGTTAAGACAACAAACAGCCATAGTTTGAAATGCGTGGATTGTCTTTAAACAAAAATTTGTTTTGTTTCTTCCATATTGCATCCTTCTACATTAAGAAAAAGTAGATGGCAGAAAATGTGTTCTGCCATCAGTTAATTATTGTGGTGAATTCTTGCTGTATTAAATTGTTGCTGTAAAGGTATTTCAAAATTAAAATACATGTACACTTCAACAGAGTAATCTTTCTCAAGTCCTCTGTAACCATAAACATAAAATGTCACTATCTCAAAAGAAAGTCTGCAGAAACCTCCAGGACTGTACATACATATAACAAAACACAACAACACTAAAAACAGACTATCAAATTATCAATATACATGTTTGTATTGTTATGGTTAAAGATGTTCTTTTAACCCTTTCAGACTCGTTAACCCATTGCCTTTAAAGTGCCCCAGGAATTGATATATTTGACAATTAAACAAAGGATAAATTTACAGATGGTTATTTGATGATAACTTATTTATTATTCATAGTAGAAGACTGGTTCAAGCATATTTGTAAACATAAGTCAATTTTCTATGAGAAGGAGCTCATTATTATACATATATACAGGTATATACATTTTTTAAATCACTGGTTATAAAACCATATCAAATTTCTATGAAATGTGTAAATGATTAAACCCATTTAGAAAATCTCTCCGATCACGTGCAAATCTCGAAAGTGGTATGTCATCTTGAATTCGTGACAGTATTTCAGCTAGTGGAATTCTATCAGAATTATCACTCTTACATTCCGATAAAAAATCACTATTGCAGTCTTTTTCCGTGAAGGTCGTATTATCGAAAATGGATATCGCCATTGCAGTTAACAGAACAGTTATACCAAATAGCCTGAAAAGTTCCGAACAAATGAGCACATTCTCACAGCAAACCATGTAAAACTTCTACAGGATGTTGTTGTTAGCACTGCCTCTATTGCGCATGTCAACCTGTGACAAATTTGGTGGTAAATACAAACTGAAAACACACAACCGGATTTCCCGTTCTGTAGTCTGAAAGGGTTAAATTAAACTCAGGCTCCTAACAGCGTTAGGCTGGACTTGTCCAAATTAAAACTTCTACATGTCGGCATTATTCAAAAAGGGCTTGTTACTTCACAGAAGTCTCCGTCTCGGTATTTGCAGGTTGGGTCGCATCATCCAAACTTTGAATAACTTTAATTTGGCCATGATTGAGAGTGAAAAAAGCACCTTCCTTTAAGTTTTTCTCCTTGACTATTTGCAATATTTTTTCTCTGGGCTCCAAGTACGGCTGAAATAATACAAAATAATTTTTTTATTAATTATAATACAGCCAACCTTTAAAGAATTACAGACACTACATCTATGTTACAGGGTTGCTTTGAGTTTTTTATTTTATTTGTGGGTTAATGGTCATCTTAAGAAAAGACACATGTGAATGGTCTCTAACGTATCTAATGGGGCAGGATGTAACCCAGTGGTAAAGTGCTCCCTTGATGTGTGGTCAGTCTGGGATCGATCCCCATCAGTGGGCCCATCGGACTATTTCTCGTTCCAGCCACTGCACCACGACTGGAATATCAAAGATCATGGTATGTTATACCTTGTCTGTGGCATGGCACATATAAAAGATCCTATGCTACTAATGGAAAAATGTAGCAGGTTTCCTTTCTGAGACTATATGTGAAAATTACCAAATGTTTGAGATCCATCAGTTGATGATTAATAAATCAGTGCTTTAGTGGTGTTGTTAAACAAAACAAACTTTAACTAACGTATATGTATATCCAAGGAAATGTATTTAGAATAAAAGAAAACAAAACATTTTCCTTGATGTTAAAGAAAACTGGAAATGCAATAAAAGATAACAATTACAATCTACATGTACGTTATTGATTTTCACTTTAATATGTAATAACTTCTAAGTTTACCTGATATACACCAAAATAGTTGTAAATTAAAGCACGATAATATATTTTTTCCTGCATTAGGTAATATTCAATTATTTAATGACAAAAATCCCTAACACAAATGTAAGTTGGTTAAAAACTATCACACACTATGTGAGATATAACTATAGGGTGGATAGCCTACTACCAAATAAATTCTCATAGACGACAATAGTAACATATGTGGATAGAACTCCTACCTGCAGCGTATCAATCGACAATAAACACCACTGATATAAATACTACCACCCCTCACCCTTGAAGTGAATCAGTAAAAATTGGGGGTCAATTAAGCTGCTCATTTCTGAGATATCGGGTAGTGTCTATGACTACCCTAGTTCCGCACAAAATTTGAGTACTTTTTTATTACAGGTACCCCATACATGTTTCAAGCACAAGGCTACTTGACAGTGGTACTAGATCGAATTGCATACATTTTTTGCCTAGATGAAACGATTTATTTTACAACCAACACACTCACATTTATCACCAATCACAGGACTTGTGTTCACTTCTCTATCATTGAGTGCACCTCGAACTTTGACCCAACCAGAAGTTATTTGGTTTAGTACTACCTATAGGGCTCTGAGGTAAAGTGGCCAAGACAAATAGTTTGGGAGTAGGACATATACATTTTACAAACAATAGGACAAGTCGATTAAAAATGACAATATATTGACAAAATGATAAGTTGTTCATGAATTTTACAATTACTGACATGATAATTCATGAATTTAACAACTGAGGGCATGAGAATTTGTTATGAATTTAACAATTATTGACAACATGATCATTTGTTCATGAATTTTACAATTACTGACAAGATAGTTAATAAATTTAACAATTGTGGACATGATAATTTGTTCATGAATTTAACAATTATGACAAATGATCATTTGTTTATGAATTAAACATTATTGACAAAATGATAATTTGTTTATGAATTAAACATTGTTGACAAAAATGATAATTTGTTCATGAATTTAACACTGATCCGTTTGAATTTAATTTGCTGCGAAACATTGCTCCAGTGTTGTTATAGAAACATATGGGTGGGACAAGCACGTTTCAGACAGGACAAGTAAAGCAACACTTACCTTACAGAACGAGTTCATATTAAAGGGACAGACCCTAGTTTTTAAACACTAAGGCATGTTTTTCACCTAGAGCCTAGTTTCAACCCGTAAAAATAGACACTAAGTTTGGTTAATTTACAAACCTGCAACAAATTTGGATACAACAGAGTGAAACAAGAGTCTGGGACGTTGAAATACCCTTAAAAATCAACTAAAACGCAACTTCATAACCATTATTTCTCAGACGCACGTGCATTTTTAAAAATATGAAAAATGCATTTTGTGGTATTAGAAACACCAGGATGACCAGAAACACTTTGGTTGTACGGAAATGGATAATCTAAACAATACAATATAAGTAATATTTGATTTCAGTTATCATAAACGGTTCTAATAGTGAAAAATATGCCTTAGTGTTTAAAAACTAGGGTGTGTCCCTTTAAGATTTAGTATAGAGCCCTGAACTCTCAAATATATTACATGCTCAAATGAGTTGTATAGACAATTTACTTCGTATGTCAACTTGAACGTTCCCCAGTGTATTCCCAGTGATCGCTCTGCTTTGATGTCCTGGTGGATCTGGACAGCTTCCTCAGGGTTAATATGCTGAGTCTTCATGAACTTTCTGAAAAAACAACAACACATCACCCACTTACACATATCCTGAAGTAATCAATCAGGATAAACAATAAAATAAAAGACGTGTAACTGAAAAGCAATAAAATAAATATCTACTTAAAGGGACACACCCTAGTTACGGCTAGTTGTTAACCATTACGGCGTTGTTTTTCGCTATTAAACCCATTTTTTCACAAATAAAATTGCACTTTACTTACCGTTTATTATTTAGAATATACATTTTCATTCACCTGAAGTGTTTTTTGGTAATCCTGGTGTTTGTAATACCACAAAATGCATTTTTTGTATTTCTGAAAAACGGGCGCACGTTTGAGAAACAACCGTTGAGCAGACAAGGTCTAATCTATTTTTAGACGGGATATTTGTCACAGACGTTGGTATACCACGTGACCGTTATCATTTTGGTTCGGTTTGTTTTCTCGTGCACGGTTCGCGCAATCAACATCCGATTTGTTGTTGTTCATTTGTGAGATTTTTCTTCACAGTTCATGAACATTTTCAGTAACAATAAAGTTCAGACAAGTAAGTATCTCAATACAAAATGTTACAAACCCTTAAAACCAATAATTTTGCTAAGTCCTACGATATCTGGAGAGGGGATACAACCAGGACAGAACAGTTGGAACATGTCCAGGAGAGGTGAAAAGAACGCACCCCAAGTCTGTGAAATTTGTCGTGACGTAGGCATTGTTGTGCTTCGAGCGACATCTACCGGTGACATCAGAATACAAACTTTCAAAATTATTTCAAGCAATTGGGACATGGGGATTCCCATGGTATTTATCGATATAAAACCTGCTTTTTCACTCCATTTGATAAAAACGTGATCTAAGTGTGTTACAGGTTTGTAGATTAACCAAATTAGAATTTATTTTCGCTGGATGGAACTAGGGTGTGCGGCTTTAACTAGATGGTCCAGTGCTGTATTTATTACCCTAGCAGGCACTCATAACAGGGAAAATAAAAATCATAATTTTATGCATTGGTTTAACGTACACTACTATTGGACGATTTGATGCCAACAAACCAATCACCTTGTCGGTACTAAATAATTATGACGTCATCATGGATTTGGCAAAGCACACACAATGATGTCACGTAGTTTAAAGCGTTCGCATTTACGTCTTTCTGGTTTCAGTGTTAAACTTGTAATAAAATGGTAGTTTAATGCAATTCATTGTATATATTTTTTTACAGAATATATAAAACTTTGGGTTTTGAAAATTATCGGTGACCCGTGAATAAATACAAAGTTAAAGCAATACCCAGAACAGTAAAGTAGTTTACGTCGTTTCTATATACATGGACGTGTAGCCGATGTAGGCTGTATAGAAAATAAGATTTTTAAAAAAACCCAAAAACAGCTGGGGTAATAAATAGAATAACAAACTCGGTACCAGTTACAATAAAATTTATCTTGAGACGAGTGTCAGAAACACCATCTACAAAAGGACAAATGCCAGATATATTTTATAGTTGAATGATACTTATAATTCTACTATAATTATTATAAAATTCACTGCATTTTATTTGTTGTATTGTGACATCACAACAACCCTTCTCTCAGCTGATAAATATTATGTCAACAGAAGGGAAAAAAAGAAAGAAATGTTTTATTTAATGAAGCACTATCAACAGAAGGAATACATGCGGTGTTACATATTATGTGACATCATATACTACCTTTGATTATGGAATGATGTAATTAACCGATGACAACTGCCGTCTACTGGTAGTACTAAACCAAATAACTTCCGGCTGGGTCAAAGTTCGAGGTGCACCCAACTTTTGATAGAGAAGTGAACACCATAAGTCCTGTGATTGGTTATAAATGTGAGTGTGTTGGTTGTAAAAAATAATAGTTTCATCTGGGTAAAAAAAATGTGCAATTTTATTTCATCTAGTACCAATGTGTCAAGTAGCCTTGTGCTTGAAACATGTATGGGGTACCTGTAAAAAAAAGTACTCGAATTTTGTGCGAAACTAGGGTAGTCATAGACGCTACCCGTTATCTCAGAAACGAGCAGCTTGACCCCCATTTTTTTCTGATTCACTTTAAGTGTAAGGGGTGGTAGTATTTATATCCGTGACGTTTATGTCGGTTGATACGTTGCAGGTAGGAGTTTTAGCCACATATGTTACTATTGTCGTCTATGGGATTTGATTTGGTAGTATACACCCTACTAGGGCCTCCACGAGTCTAAAATATTGGACTCAAGTACTCGAAGGTCAAACTCGACCCGGATCCGAGTACCCGACACTTACCCTAGATGATAATGAGACTAAGGAATAAAGTAAAATAGTATTATGCATCTTAATTCCAGCACTGAACATGGATGCTAAATCATGTCATTGTATTGCATTCCACACATTCGACTTTTGTTTTCCCTCCATCTTATAGCTCTATTAAACAACTGGCGACAAGCGCATGGCAAAATTACGTAAACAATATAATTAAATGAGTGTCCTTCCTTGCATGGGTACTCGAGTCTCGTGGATGGACTTGAGTCTTATTAGACTGCCCGTGCCCGAATACTCGAGTTCTCGTGGAGACCCTACCTCCTAAACGACAAGACAAATTAACCAATGAAAACGGTGCATTACCCTCTAGGGGACGTGTGCTAGACAGTTTTTCTAACACCTGTCTACTGGTTGATTGAACTAGAAGTTATTTTCTACACTGATATTTAAAAAGGGACCATGAAATACATCCACTTTTGAGGTAAGTCCAGTTTACAGAGGGTGCAGTTTTGAGGGATTTCACTGTATATTGGCTGAGAGAAGAAGTGATATTACAGTACATACATTTTGTATAATAGTTAGATTAAAATTATAGGACTGATTGCATAATTTTTTTTTCTAGCATATGTCCTTTTATCCCAATAACCAATGCATATTTTTGTGTTGTGGCATCATTAAACATTAATTCATTCATTCATTCGTCCTTTTATAGATAGTTTTTCTACCACGCGTCGCCAGGGCACATTTAAGAATACTTGCCTTGGTTCATAAGCTCCAATAGGAATGGCCGCCAGTGAGAATTTCCCATATTTCTGTCCAATTGTCTTGAAAACTGGACAATAACCAGTGTCGCCACCAAAATAGAACCGATGTTTTGGTCCAAGAACAGCCCAGCTACACCAGAGTGTCTGAAAAACACAATACATGTCAACAAAGCAATTTTGGAATCATTACCATCAGGGTCGGATGTAGCCCAGTGGTAAAGCGTTCATTTCATTTAATACACGGTCAGTCCAGGATCATAAGATCGGTAAGCCCATTGGGCTATATCTAGTTCAAGCCAGTGCACAACGACTAGTATATCAAAGGCCATGATATGTGCCATGTTGTCTGTGGGATGGTGCATATAAAAGATCTCTTGCATTAGTACTAATGGAAAAATGTATACCTGTCGTGGTGCACTGGCTGGAACGAGAAATAGCATCAGCAGAGCGCTTTACCACTGGGCTCTGTTCCACCCCAAACGTTTAAATTACCAGAAGTGGAAAGTTAATGACAACGGCAGAAATTAAGACTAGTTTAACAGAGTGAAATATATGTGACTATGACAGAAATATGCATTAACCAAAGGCACATTAGTCAAAGGTAGGTTTTTTGGGGTCTTGAAAATAAAAATTGTATTAAATTATTTTTTTAAAGTAATTATAACCAGAAAACAACATGTGAATCTAGTAATTTTGGTTAGTTGAGTACATGAAACATTATTTTTCTAAGGTTTGCTTTACCCCAGTACTACAAAAAAAAAAAAAAGAGTATAAAAAGTAAAATATTTTTTATTTTGTTGCTATCTATTCAAAATTAAAGGGGCAGGATGTAACCCTGTATGTAAAGTGTTTGTCTGATACATGCTCAGTCTAGTATCGATCCCCATGAGCTATTTCTTGTTCCAGCCACTACACCACGACTGATATATCTACAGCTGTGGTATGTGCTATATCGTGCCTGTGGGATAGTGTTAATAAAAGATCCCTTGCTACTAATAAAAAAAATGTAGCAGGTTTCTGCTCTTAGACTATATGCCAGAATTACAAAATGTTTGACATCCGATAGCTGATGATTAATGAATCAATCAGCTCTAGTGGTGTTCAGGGCTTTAGATCTCATTATTTTGGGCACAACCGGGACTTCTGTCTTTTTTTAAGTTCAGAAAGGTCATTTTACTTCAGTTCTATCTTTAAAGGGACATACATGTATGGTACCCTAGTTTATAAACACTAATGCATATTTTTCACCATTACAGCCATTTTTGATAACTGAAATCATACTTTAGTTAGATATTATGGTTTAGATTATCAATTTCCAGCTGCTGTAGAGTTATCAATATTCAGAAATATATTTCAAGTTATTTTAATGTAATTAAACTTAAAATTTCAGTGGTTTTGAGGTGAAATATTTTGAGGTCAGCATGTTTGTACTTAATTTGGGCATGATTATTTTGGGTATATGTATTTTGGGCACAATTTTTATCACCTCGACTTTGATGCAATCTAAAGCCCTGGGTGTCGTTAAACAAAACAAAAAAACGATTCAGAAATTGTCATCATTAAATTGTCATGATTATTTTGAAAATATGTATTTTGGGCACAACATTTATCGTCTTGAGTTTGATACAATCTAAAGCCCTGGGTGTCGTTAAACAAAAAAACAATTCAGAAATTGTCATAAAATACCCAGTTGGTATCCAGTGCTCCTCTCTTACTCCAGTGTTGACATGGAAGGCAGACAAACTTGAATTTGTCATTGTAGTCATCCTCACCCCACCAGTTCAGCTCCTCTACTTTCTCGCATCCCACGTCTTTGAGCCATTTTTTCAATCCCAGTGGAACGTACCACTTTAGTTTAGGGCCATACTTCATCTGTAGTTCCCTCACAGAGTTTTTATCCAGATGATCATAATGATTGTGACTTATGACCACAGCATCAATGTCTGGCAATTCACCAATACGACAGGGTGTAGGACGGTACCGTGTTGGTGATATCAACGGTGGACCACATCTTTCGCTGAAAATGGGATCAGTTAGGACAGTAAGCCCGTCAAACTGTACCAGGACAGTGGCATGACCAATCCACATTGTGCGTATTCCATTTTCCGGAGATGTCTTAAACTCATCTAGATTTGGCTTCTCTACTGGCAAGGTTTTGTCAAGCTCCTGAAATATATTTTGGTGGATATTTAAAATGAAGTTGAAAGTTCATGCAAAAGACAAATATAACTGCAGTGTTAATAAGCGTGTACGTCCCCATTATCAACAGGGGGCGGGACGTAGCTCAGTGGTAAAGCGCTCACAGTGTGTGCGGTTGATTTAGGTTCGATTCCCATCGGTGGGCCCATTCGGCTATTTCTCGTTCCAGTTAGTGCTGTCACTGGTGTAAACAAAACCCTGTCTGTGGGATACTGCATAAAAAAGATCCCTTGCTGCTAATCAGAAAGAGCCCATTGTGTGGTTTCCTGTTTGATTATCTGTGGTCCTTAACCATATGTCTGACGCCAAATAACTGTAATTAAAATGGGTTGCGTGTGTCGTTAAATAAAACATTCCTTCCTTTCATCCATTATCAACTGTTCTCCTACAAGGCTTGTACTTGTGCTTGTTATTCATGGCAATTTTAAATAGAGAATAAAGGCCGTCCCACACTAGCGCAGCGCGTCAGCAGTGAAGCCTCAATAATGCCCACATATACGCAGCGTGTCAAACAGAAATAAAAGAGAGAAAATAAAGCTGAAATTAGGAAAAGAAAAACGGATTTGATTTGAAAACATGGCTAATTTCAAGATAATTTCGAGTAAATTGGTTTTAATGTATTTATATAGAAGATTACTTGATAAAAAACGCAAGAGGAAGTTTTGGGTACACGACATCGTTGACCAGGCATTGTCTGCCATTTCTGTGTCTTTATAACTAACCGATTGGATGTCGTATATGCATGGACGTTTCTGCACCTCTATGATCAACCTTTCTTCGTTAATATTTTGTTTTGGCATTGTTTTTCAGTAAAATAAAGATATTCGTCAATGGTGTGGGTTTTTTTTTTTTTTTTGTGGAAGACCTAAATTATTACAACGACATCATAAACTAGGGGTTTCTGAGCGCGTCAGAGCAGCAAGCAGCAAAAATCGCTTTTGGAACGATCGAAAAAAAACCTGACGTTTACGCGCTGTACTAGTGGGGTATATGGTAATTCATTGGAAGTGATTTTTTGCTGTCGACACGCTGCGCTAATGTGGGATGGCCATAACTAGTTAATGTCATTGGATATCGGCTTTATCCTGTGAAGGTAAGAATGGGAAAGTCTGAATGTGGATTTTTTAAAACCCCAAATTACAGATCTTTTAATAAATTATTAATTAAAACAGCAAATTTCACAGAATTATATACTGTGTGTAATGACATGAGTCAGTTATTCACTGAAACATTCCCCAGATTTATGAATAAAATTTGCTAATTTTGTTAGCAATGTTTTTAAATTTATTGTTTAATATTTAACATTATAATGGTCTTTTGTGGATAACTTTAGCATGGTCAGTGAGCTGTAATATTTCTATAAATCTCATTTTAATCAGTTTGGAAGGAAGGAAAGAAATGGTTTATTTAACGACGCACTCAACACATTTTATTTACGGTTATATGGCGTCGGACATATGGTTAAGGACCACACAGGAGAGAGGAAACCTGATGTCGCCATTTCATGAGCTACTCTTTTCGATTAGCAGCAAGGGATCTTTTATATGTACCATCCCATAGACAGTATAGAACATACCATGGCATTTGATGTACCAGTCGTGGTGCACTGGCTGGAGCGAGAAATAGCCCAATGGGCCCACTGACGGGAATCGATCCCAAACCATACGCGCATCATGCGAGCGCTTTACCACTGGGCTACGTCTCTCTCATTAATCAGTTTGAGCACAGCTGCACAAAGTTCTGTATTGACAATAACCGAGGTTTTTTTATGTTGGATCAACCATTTCTCAAGGTAACAAAAATAATTAGTCCATGTGACACAAACCCAGAGATATACATGTAGTTGTCAATAAGTTCGAGCCCTGTCATTGGCTACCATACCATCATTTTGAAATAGTTCTATATTAAAAGTATTAGCACCACCCAAAACAAAACAAAAAACCCAACAAGGGCAGCAGAAGTACTACATAAATTACATTATACAATTTAGTGATGGCAAGAATTACATTGTCTCAAAAAGCTTGAAAATGGATCATATGAAAGAAACTTTTAATATAACTTTGCAATCCTTTTTTGGGTCATTCCAGCCAATACACCACGACTGGTACATCAAAGGCCGTGGTATGTGCTATCCTGTCTATGGGATAGTGCATATAAAAGATCACTTGCTGCTAATCGAAAAGAGTAACTCATGAAGTGGCGACAGCAGGTTTCCTCCCTCAATATCTGTGTGGTCCTTAACCATATGTCCGATGCCATATAGCCGTCAATAAAATGTGTTGAGTGCGTTGTTAAATAAAACATTTCCTTCCTTCTTTTTATTTTTTTTGGGGGGGGGGGGGGGGGGGAGATAGCAGTACAATACAAATCATAATAACATGTGTTTTAATATGATTACACTTAGTTTGACACCCAATAGCCAATGTATGTTTTGGTGCTAGGTGTGGTTAAACATTCATTCATTCATTAATTTATGATTACAAGAATAATGTTAACTGGTTACAAAATAGCACCAGCTACATATATTAAAATTATGTGAAACAAAACATGTTTTTGGTTCCAAATGTTAAGAAATATTTCAGAAAAGATGTTTTAAGCTCTAAGTAAATTGCTGTTAACCAGGCAATGTACCTTTAACAGACAAAAAAAAGAAGGTTTTTACAAAATATTAATTAAAAGTGAATACAAACCTTTTCAGAAGGAATGCCACTGTTATCCTCGTCTGTAACTACAAACTTGAATAACTCAAAAGGTTTGCTGCTAGGCGTTCCTGTCCAAGAATCCCATGGGTTAGCAAAAGTCCTCCAAAATCTGCTTGCAAGTATAAGAGGTTTATCAAGTTGAATTTCTTCCTTTTCATTAGTAGTAGCCATGGTGGTATGTTTTTTATAAGCTGGAAAAAAGATATAGATATATATATATAGAGAGAGAGAGAGAAAAACTGGATACTGTAAAGATATCAACTTTATCCTGCAAAGGTTTGAATGGCTACATGTATGTCACGAGGCTCTGCCGAGCAGCATTTGCCATTCGACTTGAGCAGAATAAAGCCGAAATCTTAAGGCAGTAAACGGTTATTTTACTCATCCTGTAATCCAAAAGGAATAGTTGGAAAATCATTATTATTTGTTTCAGTTTACTAAGGCAAATTGAGTATCATTATTAAAGGGACATTCCTGAGTTTGCTGTAATTTTTAAGATGTTATCGACTAACAGAGACTTTCTGATGACTGTAATTACATATTAAATATATTTTTCTGCATAAAATATTAGTGGCTATATATTAAATGTGTTTCTGATCGTTCTAATATCTGTACTAGGTTAAATTTCATATGTACAAAATTATTTGAAGATAAAATCCAGTTTGTGCTTCTTACAAATATTAAGACCAGAAACACATTAAATATACAGACACTGATATTCTAAACAAGAAAATATATTTAATATGTACAAATTTAATCGTAGAAATGTCCAAATTACCAATGTCGGCTATATATCTGTAGATGTCTATTGCTTTTGAAAATAAGCCTTTAGTTATTCAATTAAAGTATTAACTTTGAACAATCAAGTCTAATATTTTATGACATTATGTAAATAAAGTAGGTACCAATCTTAGATGTTTTTAACAAAGGAATGATTAAAATGACAGTGAATGCACCTTGATTAATAATAATACATTAAAAATGGTCTGTGATCGATCTCTGTCGGTGGGTCCATTGTGCTATTTCTCATTCTATCCAGTGCATCACGACTGGTATATCAAATGCTGTGGTTTATGTTATTCTGTCTGTGGAATAGTGCATATAAAATATCCCTTGCTACTATTGGAAAAGTGTAGCTGGTTTTTCTCTCTAAAAATATACTAGTAAGTTATGAGACACTGACAGTCCAAACTATTTCTGGTATTTTATATACCGCTCAGCTTCTGCTATGGAACACGGCTTTTGATTGTTATTATCATCATCTTCGGTGTCATCATCATCATCAATGGCATCGCTGACACCAAAGTGGTCAACTATCGTCCTGGCTCTTAAACAAACTTGTTTGCCCATGTGTAATGGCTAAACCAACATCGTGGACGACTGCCGCAAAGTCTTTGTGTATAACAATCAAGTCTGACTAGCAGCAATCGCACACCTTGCAATACACTACCTTTCAGTGTTAAGGAGTCGGATGTAAGCTCAGTGAAAGCATTACTGTACCCAATGACAGGTCACCGTTTAAATGACCGAGGCTGGTAGGTACTGGGTTCGGATCCCAGTCGAGACATGGGATTTATAATCCAAATACCGATTGCAAACCCTGAGTGAGTGCTCCGCAAGGCTCAATGGGTAGGTATAAACCACTTGCACCGACCAGTGATCCATAACAGGTTCAACAAAAGCCATGGTTTGTGCTATCCTGTGGCGACAGCGGGTTTCCTCTAAAAAAACAGTTTCAAATGACCAACAACATCACCTTGACTTGACTAGGTATTTTACGTGTCCATATACGTCTATGGTTTCGAACACGCCTATCCCTATGACTGTTATACATGGATAAATTCACAAAAATTACAAACAATTTTTTAAATTACAAACAACATTTCTATTTAGTTGAAAATACACAAAAATCATTTTCTAATGTCCATTCCTTGACTTGTTTTACATAATGATGTCACATTTTAAAGGAGGGGACAATTAAGGCATTTGGCCTGGTATGCATATGCAACGATAATTAATGCACATTATTAATTAATATCAACAAGTATAATCCTATAGTTAATTAATAAAACGGTTAAATGTGACGGCTATTATATATAACGGGCACAGCCATTTTGTACTATCCCAGTGAATACGCCCTCTGGCGAGCTGGTGGTTACATAATACCTAACGTGTCACGTCAGGAATTAGTCTTCAAACTGAAGAAACAAAACACACCCGATTTTTGCGAATGCATCACTATGTTCTGTAATAATAGCCATCCCAGTAAGCCAGCAAAAACTATATACTAGTATTATTTTTCAATACAAAATAAACCACCATTGTCAAAATGTTGAAATAACTGTATTATGTTTTGTACATAAATTAATCCATGTACTGAAATAATAATAGGGAGTGTTTTCTTGGTCAATTGGTCTTTTCTTTCCGTGGCCTGTATCTGTGGTTCCTGACTGGCAGGTGTATATTTAGACGGTCCCCAGACACTGTGTCTCGACACTAAAAATACGTGCCTCTTTTATTGTATGGTATTGTGTGGTAACTGCACGGATACCCCTCCAATCATAATGGGCATTATCAGCCGCCCTGCTTTATTACCTTAAGTAATTCCATAAAACCCTTGATTAAGTAGACTTTCCCCATCTAAAATCACAAAACTGACCAATTATGTCGTCCCAAAGAAAAGAAAAGTATCACTTGGGTATCATGAGTGGTCGTTTTTGCTGGAACGTACCCTACCAATAGGCCTAATAATATGCATTTTTTCTTTGGATTTTTAAAAAAAGAAAAATACTATAACTCCATTTCGTTCTATTGACGCAAAATGAAATATATTTAGTTAAATAGTTTATTATACTATTAAGTCATTTATGTTGTTTTACAAGTCAGGTTGATGAAAGCGAGACTGTGCATAGAGGAGATGGACTGAGCCGACGTCACTTCGCCCCAAGCTATACCACCGGTCGTCACAAAAACAAAACAAAATGGCTGCCCCCAGTTAGCAGGAATAATCATGTTTTTTTATTAACTCTAAAATTACGCGTTTTTCCATTTGTTAAAGGATATTCTGCATTATTTTTTCCCTTGGAGCGGAACTCTTTGGTTTTGGGCCAGTAATCCCTTCCAGCTGGACCAGTAGCGGACTAATAAACATTACATAAATCTAACCGTAATTATTTATATATTATATTTGACGGCCTGCCTTCATTTTTTTTTCAACTTCAACTTAATATTTTCTCTCTATTTATATATATATTTTTTAAATAGCAATACACAAATGAAAATTATTTTGTTAAGCGTTGAGGGGGGAAAAAAAGCAACAAAAAAAAGCACTTATTTGACTGACATCATCTTGCATAATGCCTACAACGATAATAAACTTGTTCATGATGCTGGAAAATGTTCAATATTTCATGTGTGGATCCAAGGGGTGGGGTGACAATTTTTATTCAGTCCATTTTTGCAGTATATACGTGCACATGCAACCCTTGCAAATAAGAAGATTCCCAGTCTGCAGCTCATCGTGGTAAGATGTGTTTGTGCACACTGCACGTGCTTTCACGGCTCGATTCGGGGATCCTTCGATCACTTTTGTTGTTTTTGTCAACGAAGTGAAGTTTTCTACTGGGATGTATGCAGCCATTGGAACTGGTTGAACGCTGGAACGCTTCTCGTTTCGACAGTCTGCACAACCAGGTTGGATTCTTTTTTTAGCGAGATTCCTTGCCTCCACGTCATTTCTCCGTCTGACTATGTTGACTTGTATTTTTCGTGACTCGTATGACGGCCATTCTGCAAAACGCCACGATTGTTCGCGTTTAGTCTCTACATGTCCAAGCCTGTCCTAGCAGCACTGGAAGATTGACCGCCCCACTCTAAGAAGAAATAGCAAGCGGGGTCGGCCCCTACTACTCTTTTTCTAGACTTTACTTTGTTTTATTGTGATACCATCTCGTATCCTCCGGAGTCGGGCCCGTCCGCACCACTATACCAACCCATGACGACTGGACTATACCCTAGTCTGATTCTCTCTCTCGTTCAGGCAGATCTGGCTTCTCAAGATCTGTATTTCAGCACAGCACTACACCTTCAACGTCTATTTACGTCAATCTAGGTGTTTTCTTGACGGGATGCAACCCATCTCGTCCTTACAAGCTGTGCACCCTAACGGCCTTAACGAGGCCACTCACGTGGACATATAAATCGGACTTTAAAACTTTTAGACCTTCGTTCAAAAGTTTATGTCGAAATTACTTTCTTTTTTTAAAATTATTAAATAGTCCGATCCTCTCTTCTTTCTCTTATTTATTTTTGGACTGTCCTTCTAAAATGCTCCAAATTATATAAATATTCGACCAAGCAGTCAGTTCTTTTTATTTCTGGCTTGTAACTTTTTTTTTCAAATTCTAGTAACTTTTTTACTAATTGCTATTTTCAAAATTCTGCCCAATTTCAACTCTACCCCCCCCCCCCCCCATCCCGAGTCAGGCCACCGATCTTATCTAATTTCTTTTTGATCACCTGATCTAATCTAGCAACCAAATTTAATAGTAGAATTTTCTTTATTAATTATATTAGAGATGCGCATCAAAAGTTTAAAGGCCCACTATTTAATTTTTGGATGTAAATTTCAAAATTGTCCGCTAATTTTTTTTCTGTCCCGGGACAAGCCCCTGGCTATCCAGAGACAGGCCCCAGGACGGACATGCTCGAAACTCTAGTGGTATATGAGCATGTAAAAATTATTTGCACTCGCAAATAAGAAAATGACCATAGGGGAAAAAATGCTGTGGAAAAGACTGTCAGAATATATTTAATGCGATAGAGAATTAAACTAGTTTTCTTTAATAACGGCATAATTTTTATTAGGAAATCTGTCACCACGACCAAATGCCCACTCAGTCCCTCCCAAAGCCATGTAAATATCGGTAAAGAATAGCCTACTCAGCTACTGTTGAAAAACGAGTCCGAAGGGACGTACTACGTAGAAATTCTACTAGAATGTGAAAAGTATGGACTTTAAAATGTACGCCCTGCACTATTGAAAAACATGATTTAGTTTTTTATTTAAAAATATTATTTATAATATTGCAAATATACTTGCCAGGTCCACCTTACTCAAAATTACAACTATGCTCGGTTACTGTTCAGTGCTGCCCAAAGACTGGCAAAGTTGATGTTAAACCAGGAAATAATTAAAAATAAAGCAACATCACTTTCGGTTTCAACTTCACAAACGTGCCTACCATAATATTTCCTTGTGATGTCACCTAAACAGGAGTGGATGGTTTTGAAATTTTTGAAAAAGATAATGTGTAACTTGAGCGAGACGCGATTGGGTTCTAGAAACAAAAGGCTCCTGTAAACTATTACACATTTTCTTCTTTGAGAAAGGAAATCGGCCTAGGTCAAGGCCAATTAATTATACTGAAGGTTCTACAACATAAAATCAATTTCCATCGAGGATAAAGTTATCTATTTTTTAAAGTTCGTTATGTTTAACGACACCACTGGAGCACATTAATTTATTAATCATCGACTATTGGATGTCAATCATTTGGTAATTCTAACATATAGTCTTAGAGAGGAAACCCGCCACATTTCTTCTTCTAATAAGTGTTTATAAGAATTGTTCGTAATTATTTTGGTGAATTTATCGATGTACAAGTCATTGTATAAACAATCAGATTAAAATTAGCTCTACTGGGTCTACCCTGGTAGATCTAACAGCATTGCGTGGACTCCCATGTCCAGGTTACATTTCATCTATAAATAACAATTCAAATATCGACCAATTACACTTCGCCGTTTATATTGAAATTAGTGTCCGGCATACTTCGTAATTCACCCGAATCATTTCGTATACCCTCGGCATAATCCCGAATGTTTTCATTCATTCATTCATTAAAGTTTTTAACATGCTCCTATACCACGAAGGTTTCAAGCATGACCCCCCCCCCCCCCCCCCCCCCCCCGGGCTCGATCACTGGATGCCAGTAACCCAGTCCGGGGTGATACAATTATTTGGGACAATTTTGATATTACAGCGTCTTTCCCAACAAAAATTTACCTATAAAATCATATAATAGACTTTTAGACGCCATTTTAGAACGGGTTTTCCGAAAAGAAATAAACCATTTAGAGCACTCATTTAACCCTTAGTTTGTGTATGTTTCTAGGAGGTTGGGCCTAGGCCACAGGAAAGTTACCCATTAAAAGGGAAGTTTAACAGAGACACCGATCCTATCGGGAACTTCATCAGCGTGGCCGAAGCCGGGGGAGGGTCGCCCGGGGGCCGCGGACAGGCCCCCAGACATACCTAACTCCCCCTACGGCCAAAACCGCCTACGCCTACCGCTTAACCTATTTCTGGTGGCATGTCCCCCACCCCCCGGCACCCCGACCCCCGCCGACCCAGCCGTCGTGCCCTCCATTCTCGGTGTTCGTTGGTTGCGTGGAGAGGGTCACTGGGAGAGTGACCCCCTAAGATTAGGAAAGAGGTTCGTCCGGTCAGCCTGGCAGAGCGAAACGTAATTGGATGATCCCGGAGTCCAGAGGCGTGGACATATCGATCGGACTTTAAACGTTTAGATCTGCGTTCAAAATTTTATGTCGAAATTACTTCTTTTTTGTAATATTATTAAATAGTCCGATCCTCTCTTCTTTCTCTTATTTAATCTTGGACTGTCCTTCTAAAATGCTCCAAATTATATAAATATTCGGCCGAGCAGTCAATTCTTTTTTATTTTTGGCTTGTAACCTTTTTCTTTTTTTATTTATTCTATTAACGTTTTTACTAATTGCTATTTTCAAAATTCTGCCCATTTTCAACCCCCCCCCCCCCCCCCCCTCCATCCCGAGTCAGGCCACCGATCTTATCGGAGGTCGGACTCGGGATGGGCGTGTTCGAAACCCTAGTGGTATATGGGCACGTTAAACTAGTTATCATCATCATCTGTAATCAGGAGAAACAAACAGTTATATCATTCAACAGACGCTGTGACTCTTTGCTTTGGAACACTGACTGGAGGAATATTGGTATATTACCAGGTTCCAACCATCAACATAGGAGCAGTCTCCCGCCCTATTGGGTTCCGATTTCTTTTATTTTCAAAGAATTTAAAAACAAATATAAATAAATTAAAGCATATTAAAAAGAGCAGCCAGTAACTTAACAGAATTTCTAAAAAATAGGCAAATTAAGAATTAAAAAGGTATATACAATATATTTGGTCGGTGTGACGGAGCATGCTCTTAAATTTGTTTCGCCTGTGGCGATTTTACTTGTGTTAGAGGGCCGTGTGCACGTAGCCCAGGTGGGCAACTTGTTACGTAATACTTCGCGCGATCGGGCATTCCAATGTGCACTTAGTCCAGCTGTGGAGGCCATGTGGCGAGTAGTTACGTAATACCTCTGCCAGTGCGGTTTCGACGACCGTGATTTTGGCGACCAAGGCGTCAGTAAGTCTGACGATCTGAGGAAAAAAATACCGCTTGGTCGCGGTGGAAATATCTGATGATAGGGGGAGGTACCGCCTTGTACCCCCAGGCAATATTCTGATTTATAATAAATAGCTAGTTTTTAGAGATATCGAGGAGAACGAAAAAGGACGGCTCCCAGGGAACGTAGTCCGTTGGACTTTGGTAAATATTTTTATTTCTGCTCTGTGTATAACCTTGATGTGATTGATGTGACTTTAAATATTTTAATACTGTATTATACCAATATTCTTTAGACAGTGTCTTCGGTCATCTGACGAAGTAAATCGTAGACTTTTTGTTCTAACATTATACGAGTATTTGGTAATATAAAGCTTAGCCAGTTATCCTAGAAGACCTAGGTAAACTGTAGGTTATTGTCTTTATTGTGATAGGTACCAGTATTAATTCTGTGTTACAAGGTTACTGAATGAGTAGTTAGGGTTAATTAAAAATTAACCCGTTAGGAATAGAGCTGTAATTCCTTTATTAATTAAGTTCCCCTGGAAGCGTTCCTAAATTATCACACGTTACTGAACGAGTAGTAAGGGTTAATTAAAAATTAACCAGTTAGGAATAGAGTGGTAATTCCTTTATTAATTAACTTCTCCTAGAAGCGTTTCTCAATTATCACACGTGTGGGTTTTGTGTCACGGTGAAGTGATTCGCATATTGTGTAACTAGACACCTAGAGATTAACTAATTAAGTGATCAGTTCTGGGTTGTTATTATTGTTGTTATTAATTAACTACTACGGCTGTACATTTGTCAGCGTAGGTTAATACAGATTCCAAAGTGTATTGTGTTTTGTTGTGTTTCTAGTGAGCTAAACGTGCTATAATAATATATACCGTATATAAGATCGTATCTCTGATCATACCTAGACGAGCCATACTAGGGTTTAACCGCCTGTTACAGAGAGATCTAATAGATATACAGTTAGGAGAGATATTTTGATAATCATGTTTTATTCAGTTACGGGTATTATAGAATCCCCGTGACAGTCGGCGTGAATGGAGGGGCGTTACTGCCAGATAACATACCCTCCATTATCAGCCGGGAGTATATATACATTCAAACATCATTCATAACACACTTATTACAGTTAAAAATAATTTAATACCTACAACATATCATATATATATATATATAAAATTTATATTTTTTTTTTAAAAGTTTAAAAATCCGGTACATTTTTAAAATAGTATAGGCAAACATCCGCCGTAGCATGCCAGGCGCGACTTGGTCACAGAAGGTGGAAGAGAAGCGGGGTAGGGCGAGCAATAACCTTCCAACTCCTAAGGGAGAAGAGGTATTACTAGAGTAATACTGCCGCACTTACCTAAATTAAAAAATTCCGAGAGGGAACCAAAGGTCATGACTATAAAGTCATTTCCTATGCCCTCCCGGAATAAGTAAATAATAACCCCCAGGGCGTCCATCACCGCACCTATCTAACAATGCCTAGTGATGTCCGGCCAGGAAGTCAGTTATATTTAGTTTATATATTTATCCCAGATTGGTATACAAAGGCGACCACCAACCTGTCCACTATCGTTTTATGCTCTTTAGTCGGATTTAATAAATTATAAGCCGTGAACCTTATTTTATTTTTATTTAAATAATTAATTAGTTTAATTCTGATTTTTGTGTGTTTGGTACAGTCAATCAAAAAGTGGTTCACATTATCTATAGTGTGACATACCAAACAATTAGGTGATTTACCGACTTTAATTTTAAATCTAGTATCATTTAATGCGGATGAGATACCCATCCGCAATCTTGCTAAATTTTTTGTAGCTTTAACATTAAACGATACTGGACCGGGGGGGGGGGGGGGGGGGGCGCCTTTGGTTTAATAGAAGAATGCCACACCCTGGCTCTGTGGTCCCACTCTGTCTGCCACAGTTTACCAAAGTGTGGCTCAGCTATAGAATTTATTTCATTAAAATTATGGGCCACCGGCACAGCGACCACGGGGTCCAGCAAACTTCTTTTCGCGCACCCATCGGCCAGCTCATTACCCGCTATCCCAACATGAGCCGGGACCCATTCCATGGCGAGCACAACTCCTTCACCCACAATTTTATTATAAGTTTTATAAATTTTTGAAATTATCTCCGGTCTGACACTGTGGGCTCCTCCGATAGCCTGCAAAGCACTAAGGCTGTCAGAGAGAAGGACATATCTGGTAGGGCTATTAACATTATGGTAACGCTCGACCCACTTCAGAAAGTAAAGTATGGCCATCGAATGTTTTCAAATTCTTTTTAAATCACTGGCATGATTTTGCAAGTAAGGTTTTGATTGGTCGAATGAAAGGTCAGCTCATGTAATAGTGGAGCTAATTTTAATTAGATTGTTGTATAAAATTGCGTAGCGTAGCGAAGCGATTAAATACTAAATTTGTAACTGTTATATCAATAAATACACACAAAAATGACGAACATGTTTTATAATTACAAACAGCACAACCTATTTGGTAAAACTAGACAATTCGATCATAATAAATTAGATTCTAACGTTCTTCCCATTCTCGGAACCGAACATACGGGTACTTCGGCCCTATCCGCCATTGTTTATCACGTGACGCGGTGAAGCTTCTCCTTAGTTACGTATGGTTTGATAGTGAATTTAGTCAATTTCAGTCGATCATTTACAACAGTTAACGGCCAAGATGCTTAAAACATGTTGTGCAGTTGGCTGCATAAACCATAACTTGATGTTAAAAAAAAAATATCGTTTTACAAATTTCGAAAAGAAGAGACCAGACGCCGCTTCTGGGTAAAGGCACTAAAACGTGACAAACTTTATGCAACGCCATGGCTTCCCACAGAATGCGACTACGTGGAGTTTAATGTTGTTGCTTGTCAACCATAACCGACGTTAACATCAAACAAAATGGTTAAAGCATGTGTATTGATAAGATTTCCACATTATACTGTAAATAAAATACACAATTCCATCTACTTTCATGACCCCCCCCCCCCCCCCAAAAAAAAAAAACCCACACAAAACAAAACAACACAACTTAGGTTAAATATGTGTAGCAGAAGGCATATTGATGCAGATCAGTTTACTAACAGTCATGATATTTGCCCCATCTCCTTTCTCCACCTGTATCTTAGTTTTGTACATGTTAAATTTAATTGCAATAACAATTCCAGTACAGCCCAAGACAAAATCTGCAATATCCACTGACTAGGTATAAAACAACGTATATATATATATATATATATATATATATATATATATATATATATATATATCTGTGTGTTAAACATTATTTACTCAAGTAAGTTTTTGTGTTTTATTGATAAATATACCATGTTAAACCCTATTATTAAAACAGTTATATGTTTATTCGATGAGATAACACTGTGTTTTAGTAGGTTGTAGACCGTGACATGAAAATAATATGGGAGTTATTAATTGCTACCCTAACTTAGATTATGGGGGACAATTTAAAATATTAATATTCACATGCCAAAGGGAGCTATATATTATTCTCCTTGAACTAATCTCAGGGGAGTGATGGGTAGCTAGAGAGAGATATAACTCCCCTTAGATGACAAGGTCTGAGGTTGGCTATATTTTATTATTGCTATTTTCTTTTCGCCTGCATTCAACCGGTAAGGAAGGCCAACATCATGAGATAATTTCACAATCTGTAAAAACAAAATCATTTCATTATTTCAAGAAACTGGGGTGGTTTTTTTAAAGAATAAAAGAATGTATTCAGTGGAACATTTTCACTGTTGCCAATACATTTATATAATAAGAATGACCATAATAATACTATAATTTAAAGTTGTAAAGTAACAACTTTGCAATTGTTTAATTATTACATTCTATTTGGAAATAAAATAATTATGTTAAATCATAAAAATTATCTTGAATCATGCATATAAATTTTATTATTATACATACAAATTATATATTTTGTAGCCCACATCATAATTATTATAATATTAATAATTATCTTATCATTTCAAAGTAATTATAATGAATATTACCTTAAAATTGCATCAACAAAAATTGTTCTGTCCAACCTGCCTCTAGTCAGGTCCCCTCGACAATATAAGCTATACGGAAACATGTCAGTAATAAATATAGACTACTAATTCATATTCCCGTTGTTCGTTTCTCTTATATGACAACCTAAGCTGCTATAATACTCATAAGACATGCTGCAACTATGTGTTAGCTACAGAATATAAATGACAATATGCAAAGCATGCAAAAAGTTAATATGATAACTTTATTCTATGTAAAACAGTAATCACTAAGGCTTTGCTTCACCCCCAAAGACCCGGATGATCGGTAACTAGGCCGTGTGACGTCACGCTGGTTCCGAGAATTATCTGCTTTACGTAATGACGTTCCATTTGATGTAATGACTGCGCTACACAATTTTATGGAATTTGTGACAGTTGTACAAGCAGTTCTTATATAATTACAAACATAGGAGTGTGTGCAGAGGGTGGGTTTCGGCAGTCGAACCCTCCACTTGATTATGCAAATTTTTCTGTCTTTTTTTTTTCTTTTCAATATTTTTTCCGGGAAGCATGTCTTAACCCCTCATAAACTTTGTTTCTCTGTTAGTCGACAACATCTTAAAATTTGCAGCAAACTCAGGAATGTCCCTTTAGAAATTAATCGTGGTCATGGCACTAGGTTTATTGACATTTAAGCAAACATACTAGAGTGACACTCCATAATTAACGTATGCATTCAGTCGTCAAATAAAAACATTTCAATAGCAATTTTACACTGAAAGCTGTCCAGCGTTAAAAACCCCCAAAACAAAACATAAATGTTACGCACTAGTTTATTTTGATGTAGCTAAGGACATCTAGTGATGAATATCTAGTAATGGCAGACTGGAATTAAAGTTGTGTGTACAGTTTACAAAAACGCGTTGTATTAAGCTTGGGATTATTACCCTCGTGTGATTCGGTATCGTCGATATGATATATTAGGAATAAAAATAATGTATTATGCTTGACAGAGGCTCGCATAATACAATTTTTATTCCTAATATATGATATTGAAGATACCAAAAAACAATCTGGTAATAACAGATACATACTGTACACATACATATATACACACATACAGAGACAGAGACACGCATACACACAGGTCAAGAATCTTTGTTTATGACACCTCAGCAAACATCATCTATGACACTTTGGTGTTTAATAGTTTCAACACATGGGAAGTGAGTGCGGAAGCCTGGTGCAACATATTATTCCTACCGAATCCTACCGAATTAGAAGAATGTTGTTTTTTTATATGCACTGTCCCATAGACAGGTCAACACATCTCTGATATACCGGTCATGGGGCACTGACTGGTATATTATAAAAACTAGAATAGTCCATCGAGGACAATCCATCTACCCTCACTTTCGCATGCTAACTTACCATTCCGTTGGGGCCTATAGTATACTGCAGTATCAACTGTATGGAATGGTACCTTGGCTTGCAAAGATGTCTTACCCTCATCTGTCTCACCACACATACACACACAACATGGTACACACACACACACATACACACACATGGTACACACACACACATACACACACAACATGGTACACACACACAACAAATTGTTTGAAATACCCTTTTTAAAATAACAAATGTTAGGTTTTTTTCAATTCAACATCCACAAGAGAGAGAGGGGGGAGGGGAAGACCGACAAACAGACAAAATGACAGATGGAACAGGCACTGGAATGTGCCAAAAAGTGTGTGGGGGGGGGGGGGGGCACACTTTTATATTTACACTTTTACACTATTATAAAGCAAAATATCTTAAAAGTGGGTGGGGGGCACATGCCTTCCTTGCCACCCTCCACTTCCTATGCCAGTGCGAAATGATGGAGATGAAAACTATGGTAGGGGACTAAAAAACATTCCTCATCCCATGGGAGGTTGGTGTAGGTTTAAAACCCCATTATTTCAGTCAAACGGGTGAATTTTATTGAGGGTCCAATCATAGATGATATTATATCAAGCATCATTAGTAATGACACGTTTTATAAACAGATTCCCTTACATTCCGCATGTCATTTGCAATAAAATAATACTTAAACACAAAAAACAAAGCAACACACAAAAACATTCGAATTTGGAAGCAATATTTTATCCTGTGTGTCGAGTTAATAAAAAAAAAAAAAAATTATGATTATACACCTCATATTGTTTGTGTCCTAAAATATGTGTTGTATCGAACCATTTTGTCGCCAGGGACATTATGGTTTAATGGTGACAAAATGGTCTGACAGGTGTGACTCATTTTATCCCTACACACAGCTAGCCTGCTGTTATTTGAAAGCCATTAAGTGAAAGTACCTGTAAGACTAAAATGTGAAAATATTACAATTATTTGTGTGTAATTTTGGTAGAAATCAACCATTGTTTTTTTCTGGAACCTGCTACAATGTAACATCCTCTTCTTTTCTTTTCTTTTCTTTTCTTTAGTGGGGTTCGGGATGGAGGGCAAGACCATAGCCTGCTTACATAGCCTGCCACTTACAGGACAATTCAGTTTGTAAGGTACATCCGTAAATAAACTTGGCACACCCAATGAAAATAAAAACAAAGTTTGGTTAATCTACAAACCTGTAAAACATTTGCATAAAGTTACCATAGAGTGAAACAAGAGTCTATTTTATATTTATATCTTATGTTCAAAGCCATTCTGAAAACCCTGCTAAAACAATACTTGTCCCCTACCGGGCCCAACATATTTTCATATCAACAGCCATAACTCTAAAATGGGTCAATCACATATGAAAGTCAAACTTGATCCGTAACAGTACATGATAAAGCTATACACTAACTTTCTGCTGAATATCTCAAGTCACTGCAAGAAAAGAAAAAGTCCGGAAAACTAATTTTTGTATCTCCTAAGTTTAAGGGCCATAACTCCATCAAAAATGGGTCGATCGTCATGAAAGTCAAACTTGATCTGTAACAGTACATGATAAAGCATTGTGAAAAAAATCTGGAAAACTATATGTGAGACAGACAGACAGACAGAAGGATGGAGATGAAACTCATAGTCCCCTCCGGTTGGACCGGTAGGGGACTAATAAGAAGACACATCAGAACAAACAAATGGTCTACCAATCCAAAACAAAGAAAAACCTATCTGTTTTAAAATTTATTTTATTTTTGTTCGTCACCTATGTTTCTGAACATGCTGTTTATTCCTTGATCTGTACTGCTCTTTCACAAATGTCACCAAGCTAACTTCCGATCTATATATGACTAAAAGGACCACCAGCCCACAGAGT
Source organism: Gigantopelta aegis (assembly GCF_016097555.1). Classification (NCBI taxonomy): domain Eukaryota; kingdom Metazoa; phylum Mollusca; class Gastropoda; order Neomphalida; family Peltospiridae; genus Gigantopelta; species Gigantopelta aegis. Next base: position 63,496,571 of record NC_054701.1, on the reverse strand, counting down.
CCACCAACACAAATATGAATTATTCTTCCAGAAATTCCTTTATTACAGCAAAATGTGATCTGGAAAAAAAAGAAACAATAAAAAACCCCATAATGGGCCACATTTACAAAGCCTGTTTTTCTTAAATATATGTAGTTATACATGTGTAAGACTAAAACAGGTTTTCTAAATTCAGCCCCATTTGTTTTAGACGTACACTGTAATTTGCAGACATGCTTATTTGCCAAACAAACACAAGTAAAATTCTTGTAACTTTATACAGTTTATCATACCAGTCTCATTCTAATAACTGCATATTAACCCACAATACTAATCTCACCTTAGTGACACTAAACTATTTCTTTGTGTAACTATTATACTTGGTCTACCTGGGAACATTTTGTTGAGTATCACAATAGGCTACACTAGTTACAGACATTGTGACATGATTTTAAAACATGAAGCAGTAGTTGCTAATCAAAATTTAATTGACTAAAAATGTTGCTAATCAAGATTTTGAAAACAAAATGTTCTCTGTTTACGGTACTAGGGTCTCCATTAGTATTTGAGTACTTGGACATGGGCTAACTCTGTTCACAGGACTCGAGTACCCGTACTCGTGAGACAATGTAGGGCATTAATTTCAGCAGTATCTAATCAGTAATACAAGTTATGCAATAATTTATATGATCATACACTAGTTTCTCTTTTCAATCTGGCCGTCCGTCACAATACTGAATGTACCAACTGGTTTGTAAATGCTTATACAATGGCATGATTTGGCATCCATGTTCAGTGCTGGAATTAAGATGCATAATGCTATTTCACTTATTCCTTAGTCTCATTATCATCTAGTGTAAGTGTCGGGTACTCGGGTCTGGGTCCAGTTTGACCCTCGAGTACTTGAGTGCAATATTTTGGACTCGTGGAGGCCGTACTGTCTACATGATGTCATTAAATGTGACTAACTTGTGTGGTAGTATAATAGCTGTGAACAACATAGACAACTAATGTCAAAGTTGTGAAGGGGAGATAATTCGTCAAATCACTAATGGGGACCATGAATAAAATATTGAGATGCATTTAGTGGATGTAGCTTTGGAAAAAAACAAGTTGAATTCTTTTAATTATTGCCAGCGACTGAACAAAAATGTTTAATACACTTTTTAAAGAAGATTTTCAGTTGTTCTTGAAGCCCTGAGCTTTGTTATAATTTCTTGTACAAGTAACAAAAATAAAACCCCAAACAAAACAATTAAAAATCTAAATACATAAACCTATGCATTATTCATAGACAGCTAAGTGTAGCAGGATCGAACCACCTTGGTGGATCCATTTACCTGACGCAGGGATAGAAATGGACATTCTATTTTTAATATACATGTACATTTGTAATTATTATTTTCTCGTTCCAACCAGTGCACCACAACTGGTCAATGGCCATGGTATGTGCTTTCCTGCCTGTTGGAAAGTGCATATAAAAGATCCCTTACTGCATTAGGAAAAATGTAGCAGTTGACTACTTGTCAGAATTACCAAATGTTTGATTAATCAACATGCTCTAGTGGTGTCGTTAAACAAAACAAACTTTAACTTTAACTTTATTCATAGACCTACCTCTGAAAGATATGTAATGAAGAATGATGCTATTAGTGTAACTAAAACTGGGAAGGAAGAAACAAAGGACTCCAAAGGCTTGTGATGGCTTTCTTTAAAATAGTTCACAATAAAGTAGATGCTGAAAAACATAAATATTATATTTTAAAATCTCTGTACTGTAAAAGTAATATAAATATACTACTCAAAAGAATTTAAGGGTCAAAAATTTATAACCAAATAAGTTTCAGAGTGTATTAGATTGATGATGTAAACTACACCAAAAATTTAATTTATTGTTCCATATTTACAAAAAACCACAAATAAACGTCACTGTATACAAGAAAGTCACATGACATGCTGTCAAAGTTGAAGGTTGTCAAACATGGATTTTACACATTAGAACATTCGTTTAATAGTGTGAATCCACCCCTGGCGCGAATACACTCGACACATCGTTGCCTCATGCTGTTGATCAGATGTCTGAAGAACTCCTGGGGAATGGCCTACCACTCTGCCATAAGAAGTTGACCCAGATCATGAAGGTTGGCCGGAGGGGCATGGTTATCCCGAACTCTCCTGCCTAATTCGTCCCAGGCGTTCTCTATTGGGGCCAAGTCAGGCGAATATGCTGGCCAATCCATCCTGGTGATACCTTGTTGTCTGAGAAAGGCATTGTCATCCTGCAGAACTGCCCCGCCGCCAATCTGCTGAAGGCCTGGGAGAACCAACGGCCGGATAATCTCATTCAGATAGCGGATTCCATTCAGATTGCCATCCACCACATAGAGGGGGGTTCCTGTGGTGGATAGAGATGCCGCCCCACACCATGACGCTGCCACCACCGAACCGGTGACGTTGTCTAATGTTAACGTCAGCGAAGCACTCCCCAGGACGTCTGTAGACACGAACCCAACCATCGTTGAACTGGAGACTAAACCTGGACTCGTCAGTGAACATCACTCGACCCCACTGAACACGTTGCCACCGCCGTCTGGCCGTTCTGTGACGTGGTAGGAGTGGTGGTAGAACAGCCTGGCGACGGCAGCGTAGATTATTGGCTCTCAGACGATTGCGTATGGTTTGATCAGACACTTGAGTTCCAGTCGCAGTCCACAGATTGTCACGTAATCAGCGTGCAGTGGTTGTGCGTTGACGTAGAGCCATATTGGTGATGTAGCAGTCCTCTCTATTTGTAGTGCTTCGGGGTCTTCCCGAACGTGGACAATTTCGAACAGAATTCGTTGCTTGGTACCGTTGCCACAGTCGGCCAACGACTCTCTGACTGACACCAAGTCTCAGAGCAACATTTCTTTGCATATTGCCATCCTGAAGCCAAGCAATAGCCCTTCCTCGATCTTCGATAGTCAGTTGATGTCGTACCATTGTCGAATTTGGAGTGTGCACCGTACACGAACGCAAGCTCCAATTATACGGAAATTCAGCATTGGGAACATGGAATACACATGCAAAGCGTGCAAATGAAGCGCTTTGTGAAAAAGCTAGTTATGGGCACTTAGCAGACCTTTCGCTTTCGCCCTAATTTACGTGCAAATGTAAGCATGTTTTCGCCATTAGAACTAATCGACAGTGTCAATGACAGTGGATTTTAATTCATTTATGGGTTGCTTAGACCCACTTTCGTCAAAATGGAAAAATACCATGCGTGACATTATGGTCTAGCTAATATAATTGACATTCAGAAAATAATGTCGAAAATATCGTCTGACCCTTAAATTCTTTTGAGTAGTATATGATATTTTATGATCCATTCATTGGACAAGTAATACTATTATACATACATGTATTACTTTTCTATGCACACTGTAGAAGAAACAAAACAGATTTGTGTTCCAAGTCTCCTCGTGTTATTTATACTCATGTTATTTTTTATTATAAATAAAGCCAGTGCACCATGCCTGGTATATCAAAGGCCATGGTATGTGCTATCCTGCCGGTGGGATGCTGCATACAAAATATCCCTTGCTGCTAATAGAAAAATGTAGTGTGTTTCCTCTCAAAGACTATATGTCAGAATGACCAAATGTTTGACATCCAATAGTTAATAATTAATAAATCAATGTGCTCTAGTGGTGTCGTGAAAGAAAACAAACTTTAACTTTATAATAAATAACTATACTAGGAGTAACTGATATCTCAAATTCATCTGTAATACTGGCTCAGACTGAATAAGAAAACTAGTTCTAATGCTCACATGCTTTTAAATAAAATATGTTATTACAAATCAGGTAACATATTAAACTTACTGCCTGGTACTACAGTTTAAATAAAATTTATTTGCATGAAATAATTTCAATGTGTCCCTCGCAAAATTGAAGCACTATATAATTTTCTAGGCAACATCTGCAATTGCCCATGGCAATCAGAAATGCTGTGGAGTTTTTAGTTCTCTGCGGCCCTTTGTTTTTGCTGTGGACTACATCCATCTACATTAACTTTTCTGTCTAGGTGCCAGATGGTGCCTCCTACTTTTTATACAGACAGTATAAAATGTTTTAGTTGCCGTAGACATTTTCTTAATTGCAGATGTGGTCTAGGAACGTCATGATACACGGTCAGTTTATTTTAGTCTTGAGTATTTTAGCATAAAAACAAGTTGTCCACCCACCTGTGTGCAATGCGAGCCAGCATGTTGAGACAGTTTGCTATGATGAATCCGACACTACCAAATTGTCGTGTCAACAGCCATGAAGACAGAAGAAAAACCACAGAGAACACCAACATTTTCTTGTTATATCTAAAATAGGTACCACGTAACATCTAAATTATCACATATTACATCAATTTGTTCAGTAAATAATCACATATCATCCTGTCATTCATTTAATAATTACTAAATATTCCCAGACATATTTTCTTAGTCTACTGAGCAGTAAACAAACACGTTGCAGGCCGAAAGTCCAAACTGGCATATATATGCCCAAAGTTAAGGTTTGATGTTTCAAACAAAGTAAAAGGTCTTAAAAAGATTTTTATTTTATTATTTTCAAATTATATAGTTTTGCATCATTCTACAAGAAAGAAAAATCCATTAAAAACAAGCGAAAAGGTTAAATAGTGAACCACGCTCGACAGTTCTCGTTGTTAGCCCTTGATATTCTATTTACTTAAATAAGACACATAACTTGTAATTCATTAATCTGATCAATAGTGAAATACCAGAACTCATATAATCTGTCTATTGATGCATTAGTCAGACATTGGAGATGTCATGTACTGAACCCAGGGCCTTTTACAAGCAGAGTAAAATACTCATACTTGTGTATTCTGTCAATCTGTCCATTCTTCTTTTACAAACCAAATATTACTGTATTGGTGCTTAATACAATTATAGTAGTATTGGTATAAAGTGCTCCTACTGGCAGTAGCTTGTGGGATTTTCCCTATTAGCCGAGTTGGTAGAGTGCTGGATTCTCGTATTGAGAGACCGTGGTTCGAATCCCCACGGTGGAGGTTGATTTTTCTGTTACACATTATAAAAACATTCCATTCTTAAAATGTTCACACCAAGGATGTTTAATATGTCATCAAAATTGCATAAAATTGTGCCTTAAAATTAATAAAGAACAGGGTTTGAACTTAATGCTGGCACCAATGGCAATTACTGTAACTGCAATATGAATTGCTGTAGGTTTGGGGCTTTACAGATGGCATTTGGGTTTTTTGCCACTGGATAAGAATGATTGACTTTGGTTGAAGGCAAAAGTTTTGGTTTTTAATTTTGTGTTTATTTGTTGAAAAGGTTACTGGTTTAAAATTGCTGTAGGAAGGCTGAAACGTGCCATAGGTAAGCATCTGTGCATTTGCCTAAGGCAAAAACGTTTTAAAATTGCTGTAAAAAAACAAATTCTTAAAGGGACGTACCCTAGTTTTTAAACACTAAGGCATATTTTTTTACTATTAGAGCCGTTTTTGATAACTGAAATCATACTTTACTTAGATTTTATTGTTTAGGTTATCCATTTCCATACATTCAAAGTGTTTTTAGTCATCCTGGTGTTTTTAATATCACAAAATGCATTTATCATATTTTAAAAAATGCCTGTGTGTCTGAGAAGTAACAGTTATGGAGTTGAGTTTTAGTCTATTTTTAGAGGGTATTTCACCATTTCAAAGTCAAAGACTCATGCTTCACTCAATTGTAACTTTATCCAAATGTGTTACAGGTTTGTAGATTAACTAAATTTAGTGTGCATTTTCATGGGCTAAAACTGGGTTTGTCCATTTTAAGTTGGAGCCCTGAAGTATCTGAAGACCGCATCGTATATAACAATTTACCTATCAACTTCTTCCTTGCTCATTGCAGCAAACACAAACCCCTCAGTTGTACCATTGACGGCTATTACCAAGACATACACACAGTACCACCTCAACAGCATCGGCCCTGATGGAACAAATTTAATACGTTGGTATCATGATAAAGAAAAAGTGAACACAATCCAAAGTGATACAAGTTAAACATTTTATCAAGGGCATCTATAGCTCTTAGAAGAGCACTTTCAACTCATTTCATTTCAATACTTTACTTGACCTTACAGCTTATAAGACATCCTTTCTCCATGAAAATGTAGGTACAATTTGTTTTCATGTTGGAGCATGTCAAACAAATTCACATATTTCAACTTAAAAAGGATACATTTTGTAATATGTGGGGTGATCTTAATAAGGAAATTATTTGAAATTTTTATCTTAGTTAAAGAAAAATGTAGGTTTCCTCTCAAAGATTACATATAAGAATTACCAAATGTTTGACATCCAATAGATTAAATAATAAATCTAGTGGTGTCGTTAAACAAAAGAAACTCTTGTTTGTTTTATTTAATGACACCACTAGAGCACATTCATATATTAATCATCGGCTATTTGATGTCAAACATCTGGTAATTTTAACATATAGTCGTAGAGAGAAAACCCGCTACGTTTTTTTCATTAATAGCAAGGGATCTTTTATATGCACCATCCCACAGACAGGATAGCATATACCACGGCTTTTGAAATACCAGTTGTGGTGCACTGGCTGGAATGAGAAATAGCCCAATGGTTTTTATCTTTGAGTCAACCATATATTTAGGGCCACCATTATTTTTTTAGAAGTTCAAAAAATAATATATAAACTGGAGCCCATTTTTCAATAACTGTACTGTCTCTCCGATGATTATTTTTTACAGTGAAAAAAGGGTTTCTATCTCACTTGATGAAATCATGGTGAAAAGTCAATAATAAGAAACATGACAAATTAATGGGGGGAAAAAGATACAGGGAAACTCCTCTAAACCAGATATCCTCGAAGCCAAGTATAATGTGTGGTTTAAAGAGGTTCTCTTCTGTACTGATATTTAAAAAGGGACCGAAAAAAAAATCTGGTTTTAAGGGAATTCTGGTTTACAGAGGGTCCGGTTTTGAAAGGTTTTGCAGGATACAGCTCAGAGGTTATGGTGTTTATCTTAGGTGCTATGGGTCATATGATCAACTGCTCTTGGTGAACCCAGTGTGCTTTTCTAATTCCAACCAATTCCATGATTGGTATACAAGGGGTCATGGTTTGAGCTATTCTGTTGGTAGAAAATCATTTAAAATACCATGCTGCCATTGAGAAAGTGTAGCCTAAGTGGTGAAAGCAGGTTTTTCCTCATATACTCCCTACATCAAGCAGGTCTGTAGGAATGATATTTGGAATAGAGGGCCACAATATTTAGTGGAGGAAGGTACAGTCTCTAGTGGGGTAGGATGTGGAGTGCAAGCCAGATTTTTATCTTTATTTATATAGAGGACAAAAAAAACATACATTTTCAATCACGTCCTCCCCTCCAGGTCTGTCTAGTGTCATAATTACCATGTTTGATATGTAACACCTTCTGATTACCGTAAATAACAAACTCAAATGTTGTGAAACAAAACATTTCATGTTCTTTGTTGTCATTTATATTAAATTATTATTTGTAGTAATGATTAGGCACATGTGCAGGAATTTATGCACATGTAATGTGACTGTGACGACCAAAGTGTCTAGGGAGATCGAGACATGTTTCCCCAGAAAATAAGTTTTTTTAAAAAGAGAAAATTTGTTTGAGCAGAGGAGGGTATGTGTTCAACCATCACAACTCACTCCCTGAACATGAGCCTGATGATGGTTTAATTGATAGTTGATTGTTTTATAAATGTAGAGTTACCTGCCCCTGAACTGAGAATACTGCCTCCGTAGAGATCTAGTGCAAGGAATGAGAACGAGTAACCAAACACTAGGATGAGAGATCCGATCAGGGTGACTACTTTCAACAAGACTCCCAGAACCTGGCTGCAAAATGCTAGAGATTCCTATGTAGACAAGCAAACATAATGCTGTAAATCGTAAAATATTAGCGACCTAAACATTTATCGAAATCTAAATTAATATAAATTACCGTACACACAATTTTTAATCAGTTAAAAATAAAGATCCATAAACAATAATTTTTTCAGTCTTACCCCTCTTCACTAAATATCATTTTTATGCTCGTGTTATTGATATTTAATTCAGATTGTAATAAAATAATCATGTATCATTTACCAAAGCCCCAGATAATTCTGTTAACCATCTTTTAAAAAATATAACCCCGGAATACATGTATCTCTATTAGTTCTTGGTTGTTTTGCGGGGTTGGTGGGGGGTGGGGTGGTGGTGGTGGTGGTTTGTGGGCATAAACTAACTGGCCTGTAAATGACATGAAGATTTTTAAATTGATATTTATGGCATCGTTTACTTTTTTAAATATTCCTGAATTATAAATAAAATTATTGTTTACTCCATCAAAAAAAAAAAAAAAGAAAAGAAGAGCTCCCTGAATCATAAATAAAATTGTTTACTCCATCGAAATGAGAAAAAAGAGAAGAGATTTCCAAATATCCTCAACAAAATTAAGTAAGGACCAGTGGACATTTTTGCTAGTTGTTTGTATACATTTTAACAAGTGATGCATGCTTTGTATAATGAAAAACAAACATATTTTGTGTTATATATAAAGAAAAAAGGTTTGTTTTGTTTAACAACACCACTAGAGCACATTGATTTATTAATCATCAGCTACTGGATGTCAAACATTTGGTATTTTGACATATAGTCTTAAAGAAGAAACCTGCTACATATTTCCATTAATAGCAAGGTATTTTGTTATATGCACAGACAGAATAACACATACCACTGCCTTTAATATACCAGTCGTGGTGCACTGGCTGGAATGAGAAATAGCCCAATGTGCCCACCGATGGGGATCGATCCTACACCAACCGCGATATAAAGAAAAATGCCAAAAATATTTACTGGTCCTTAATTAATTTTGTTGCATATATGTACCTACCGCAGACTGTTGTTTTGCTGGTAATCCTCTAGTAAGTGACTGAGAAAAGAACAGGTAACCATTTTCCTCGATGGGCAGAAATATAAAACGAGCTGCCATTGAACCCAGATTATTGATGACGTCGTAAACACCTGAAAACAAGGAAATATTCCTATTTTATTAATGCTTTGAACAAACTGTACATCACCAGATATTGAACATCTATAAAGAAAGAAGACATGCCATGGAATTAAATGTTTTCCTTCTTACATTCTGGTTTCATATAAACCTTACCAAAATTCTCTTCTTTCCCACAGTGACAATAGTTTTATAAACAGATTTTAGTTTTTATCCTCTGTTTGACCGGCCTCGGTGGCGTCGTGGTTAGGCCATCGGTCTACAGGCTGGTAGGTACTGGGTTCGGATCCCAGTCGAGGCATGGGATTTGTAATCCAGATACCGACTCCAAACCGTGAGTGAGTGCTCCGCAAGGCTCAATGGGTTGGTGTAAACCACTTGCACCGACCAGTGATCCATAACTGGTTCAACAAAGGCCATGGTTTGTGCTTTCCTGCCTGTGGAAAGCGCAAATAAAAGATCCCTTGCTGCTAATCGGAAAGAGTAGCCCATGTAGTGGCGACAGCGGGTTTCCTCTCAAAATATGTGTGGTCCTTAACCATATGTCTGACGCCATATAACCGTTAATAAAAATGTGTTGAGTGCGTCATTAAGTAAAACATTTCATTCTTCATCCTCTGGGTTTTTTTTTTTTTCATTTTTGATATAGAAGACATGATATTTTTTATAAATTTATAAAATATATACAGTGAAACTCCCTTAAACCAGACAACCATGGAACCAAGTACGAAGTTGAGATTTTAGGGGTATCTGGTTTAAAGAGGTTCTGTTCTGTTCTGATATTTAAACAAGTGTACTGGTGAGGTACATAATAAGCCCATCAGGAGTTTGATGGAAAATGAATATGTTATGAGTATGATTCAAGTCTAATTATGTGAATTTTTTTCAATGGGATGGATGAACAGTTTGTTTTGGACCAACCACCATACTAAGTTGTTCCTACATGTGGTTTGATGGTCCTGTATGCATCTGTATGCAAGATACTGTTATGTGCAGTAGACCGTGAAATGTAGGTCACAGTGACCTAGTAATAGTACACGACACACTGCCATCCCAAGTTGTTCGTACATGTAAGGTTTGATGGTACTGTATAGATCTGTATGCAAGATATGATCTGAACAAGGATATACTGTTATGTGCAGTAGACCGTGAAAAGTAGGTCACAGTGACCTAGTAATAGTACATGACACACCGCCATCCAAAGTTGTTCCTACATGTAAGGTTTGATGGTCCTGTATGCATCTGTATGCAAGATATTTACCATTATTTGCAGTAGACTGTAAAAAGTAGGTCACAGTGACCTAGTAATAGTATGCAACACACCGCCATCCCAAGTTGTTCCTACATGTGAGGTTTGATGGTCCTGTATGCATCTGTATGCAAGATATGGTCCAAAAAAGTTAACAGATGGATGGACGTAGAGACGAACAATTCCATACTATAATAGGACCCATCATAGATGGGCTCATAACAAAGTCTATGAACAACATCCAGTTTTTGAGGGAAATCTGGTTTTGAGGGGTTTCATTGTAATAAATATTCCAAATTAGACAAACCTTGGTCTGCAAAACTGAGAACATCGAGAAATGTCATTACAAACTTTTCTCCTGAAATATAAAAACAGTATATTATTTAACATTGTGAGAACAGTGAATATTTTTAACATATCGTTCATACAAGACCAGCGTTCGACCGTAGCAGTAGCCCATGGTGTTTTGGCTACCAATTTCTCACTTGGGCTACCAGATGTCTAAACCTAGTAATCCGCCAGACTACTAGATTTTTTGGTACCTCCAGTTACAAGATGCTTAAACACCTAAATAAAAACATCCTAAAACATTTAAATAAAAATAAATTATTTGGCTTTTTTCTCTCCTTTTTTAAAAGTTTATTAAAAATTATGGGCTACCAATTTTACTGAGGGCTACCAGATTTCATAACCTGGAAGCCTGGTGGGCTACCACTGAAAAAAGTTATGGTCAAGGCCTGAAGACATATTGTTCTCAAGCTAATATGACATATTGGATGCGGTAAAGAGAGAAATAAAATAAGAAAAACACCTACCTTCTGTAAGAATCTGCTTTAAAAAGCTCTGTTTGAAGAAACTCCACGTCAAACTTGCCAGTCGGTTGTCAATGAAAGACTGCAAGTAAAATACTTATTTAGTTATGTATGATTTTAAACTCACTGACCCTGGTTTCCAAGGTATGTATGTATGTATCTTTTCTCTTTCACAAGAAATGTATTTTGAGCTACTTAAACTCTAGGACAACCACAAACACATTAGATTTGTCAAAAATTATTACATAACCAAGAAGTAATGTGTAATTTTAATGGTAGGAAAAGCTGTAAACATTTTACACTGCCTGATTTACTGAGGTAAGTTAAAAAAAGTAAAGTTTGTTTTATTTAACGACGCCGCTAGAGCACATTGATTTTTAATCTTATCATCGGCTATTGGACGTCAAACATATGGTCATTCTGACACTGTTTTTAGAGGAAACCCGCTGTCGCCACATAGGCTACTCTTTTTACGACAGGCAGCAAGGGATCTTTTATTTGCGCTTCCCACAGGCAGGATAGCACAAACCATGGCCTTTGTTGAACCAGTTATGGATCACTGGTCGGTGCAAGTGGTTTACACCTACCCACTGAGCCTTGCGGAGCACTCACTCAGGGTTTGGAGTCGGTATCTCGATTAAAAATCCCATGCCTCGACTGGGATCCGAACCCAGTACCTACCAGCCTGTAGACCGATGGCCTGCCACGACGCCACCGAGGCCGGTAAAGAGGTAAGTTAAAGTTTGTTTTGTTTAATGACATGGGTACAGTGCTCACCTGATTGGGCTATTTCTCATTCCAGCCAGTGCTCCACAACTGGTATAACAAAGGCTGTGGTTTGTACTATCCTGTCTGTGGGATGGTGCATATAAAAGATCCCTTGCTACTAATCAAAAAGAGTAGCCCCTGAAGTGTCAACAGCGGGTTTCCTATCTCAATATCTGTGTGGTGGTTAACCATATGTCCAACTCCATATAACCGGAAATAAAATGTGACGAGTGCATTGTTCAATAAAACATTTCCTTCCTGTTTAATGACGCCACTAGAGCACATTGATCATTAATCATTGGCTATTGGACAAATAGTCTTAGAGAGGAAATCTGCTACATATTTCCATTAATATCAAGGGATCTTTTATATGCACCATCCCACAAACAGGATGGCACATACCATGGCCTTTGATATACCAGTCATGGTGCACTGGCTGGAATGAAAAATAGACCAATGGGCCCACCGACAGGGATTGATACTACTAAGATAAGTGTCTTTAACAAGATGATGATTTAAGAATCAACATCTTACTGTGTTATTCTCTCAGTGGGGTGGGACGTAGCCCAGTGGTAAAACACTTGCCTAATGTGCCGTTGATGTAAGATCAATCCCCATCTGTGGGCCTACTGGGCTATTTCTTGTTCCAGCCAATTCTCTACAGTTGGTGTAAGATCAATCCCCATCTGTAGGCCTACTGGGCTATTTCTTGTTCCAGCCAATTCTCTACAGTTGGTGTAACAAAGTCCATGGTATATACTACCTATCTTTGGGATGATGCATGTAAAAGATCCCTTGTTGATAATATTTTTTTTTAAAGTAGTCCATGGCGTGAAGACAGCGGGTTTCCTCTCTCGCTATGTGTGGTCCTTAACCATATGTCCAATGCCATACACCCATAAATGAATATATGCTGAGTGCATTTTTAAATAAAAGCATTTGGTTTACATGGGGTATGTGTGTGTGTGGGTGTGGGGGGGGGGGGGGGGGGGTGGTGGTGTGTGAATACTGATGTGTTCAGTAAAAGGAAGGAAATGGTTTAGTTAACGACGCACTCAACATATTTTATTTATGGTTATATGGTGTCGGACATATAGTTAAGGACCACACAGATATTGAGGGAGGAAACCCGCTGTCGCCACTTCATGGGCTACTCTTTTCGATTAGCAGCAAGGGATCTTTAATATGCACCACCCCATACACAGGATAGCACATACCACTGCCTTTGATGTACCAGTCGTGGTGCACTGGCTAGAGTGTTCAGTAAAGGCAATTGACTCTATGACCCATCAAGGTGACCCTTAGGTGAACATTTTATTACTGAGCTACACCCCAACCCAAGTTGACACCAATTTCATTAAAAAAGCAAAACCTATATTTTACCTTCAGCAACTTTGTTTTACATGTCATAAAAATAAAACATGCTTAGTGACTAAAGATTCATAATCGTAGTCTTATCCATACCTCACCCTGGACATGTCGTGGGAAAAAGTCTTTAATACTCTGTAACGGAAAGTCATCATCTCGCTTGCAGGCATGTGTCGTGTACCGCACAAAGTAGCCGTAGTACATCAACACATAGCAAAACACAGACAATACCTAGAACAGAGAGAAAAAAAGTGTTTACTATAATTATTTTAAGGTAAGATTTCTGAAGCATCAATGTTTAGAAAACTGAATGCTCATAAAACTGATGACATTAATCTATAATGAAATTAGACTGTTTTACTGTCAAATTTGAAAAATGCTTAGGGTTTTTTTTCAAGAAAATATATTGCTTTGTATTTGTAATACTGTATTAAAATATTATATTTACAACTTAAATTAAAGGCGCATTATCCTAGTTGCAAGTGCAATATATTGCTATGTTTACATTTATTGGTGATAATTAACTACAAATTAGTTCATTCCAATAATACTTTTTGCATAATTTATTTTAAAATATTAAAATAGTAATGTGATGTTGACATAAACAACGGCTTCATCAAACAATTCTGCATAAAAATGGAAAATAAACAGAAACATCTATGATTAATATCCATCAAACCAGCAGTCAGTTCTTCGCCATCAAACAATTACAGTATGGGTGGAAAACATGTATGTGTAATCTTGCACACTTAACCTGTCAGCCACTTTTGAAGATTTATCAGTTAAAAGAAATAAATGCTGAAATGATTTGGTTATAATTATTTATGGGCATGCTGTTCAAAGTATAATCTTTACATTTCCTAACAAAATTTAATCAATAATTTTGGCAGAAAGCCATCATTTTGTTTTCATCACAACTTATTTTCGTGCTTATATCCAATTAAGGTTCAAGCATGCTGTTCTGGGCACACACCTCAGTTATCTGGGCTGTCTGTCCAGGACAGTGGGTTAGTTGTTAATTGTTAGTGGTTAGTGAGAGAAAAGAGGTTGTAGTGGTCTTACACCTTCCCACTGAATCATTAAAACTCGCTCCAGGTGGGAGCCAGTACCGAGATGTAAACCTAGTACCTACCAGCCGTATGTCCGATGGCTTAACCACAACGCTACAGATATGACGGTAGAAAGCCATCAATATGTTTTGATAGGGTCCCTTTACTGGACAACTCACCTGTGCTATACAGAAGTTGATTAGACCCCATTCTGGGAAACAAAGGACCAGAAGAATGGTGACAAAACACTTGATGGCTTGAGAAAATCCCAATAGAATAACCTGTGCAAAAATACAAGTAATTAAGAACATTATAAACTACAGAAGGTGAAATTGTGTTTCAGATGGGGTTTTTAAAACAAATATTACAGATAGTAAAAAAAAACTATCTTATTATGCAATAAAGTACAAGCTAGTAATCCCATATTCAAATTTCCAATTTGTACTAAACAATTGGATAATTTTCTCTTTTCGTGAATATTTAACCTGACCTCTAACCAATGGCATTTTGCCATATGACAATAGACTGGTTCTAACATCAGGTCAGGTTAAGTTGAAAAGAACTAGATATTATCCCAATAAATACAGCGACTGTTAACAAGTATAACAGAAATAATTTGCTGATAGTGAAAAATAACAAGTGTGTGCTGACAAAATGTAACTTTTTTTTTTTTTTAAATACTGTAATAAACAACTGAGATTGTGGATTTATAAAATGTACAATAAGAATAACAAACATTACCATAATAACATATTATAAAAAAAATTCCCAAAATTCTTAACTGTTTCTGTCTTACTGTATTGTATTATATCAGTTATGCTTCTTAATTTGTGAAGTATACAACAACACTTCACAACAGTTCTTTTATACAGCTAATGTAGATAGAATAGTCATTAATACGTACCACAAATGCTCTGCTATAAGTACAATGTTCAGTCTAGGCTTGCTCCAATTACCTTTAATCGGACAAAGAGAAACGCTTGGCCAACCACCCAGAGAGGTTCGGCTATAACTTCTATTAGAGTCGAGACGGCAAAGCAGACGACTCCAATGTTGTAGTATGGCACCACTGCAGGGTCTGGCTTGTCCAGCCAGTAGACCCATATCAAGCCTAGTATACCTGAGCAAACCACAGCTGTGGGGACACTCAGGAAGTTGAAAAAAAAAAATAGATGGGTAAATATCAAAATACAAGTCTTTGGTAATTTTTCGGTATTATTAGTCATAATTTTTTGCTTACCAGATAGAGATAACCCTGTTTCAATGTGTAATAGTGTAATAGATTATTTTGTCTCTTTCCCTAGGGCTAACAAAAACAATAGGCTGCATGTCAAAACCATGGAATATGACAAGACATTGTTTAGCTTTATGAAAATCAACATTTGCACAAGATATACACAAGTATACTATATAACAAGGCTAGGCAAATGCTAATATTTCATGAAAATGAAAGTATCAAATGACTACAAAACTTAATCAAATACAACAGTTAATAACATAGTATAAATTGTCACAAACACCAAAGAAAATAAATGTTAACACATCAAATGAAAATAATTAAATTTTCTTTGCGTCTATACACTTTACGGCAATCTGATTGGTCAAGAGGTGCTATTTTTTTTCGTATCTCGATGAACCCAAAACATTAAGCCACGCCTACTACACCCCCCCCCCTTCCTGACTTGCACTACTTTAGTGCAACAAGCCAAATTATTCTGGCAATCATATTTAGATATTTTGAAGAAAACACACGTGAAAGCTACAAAAAATGTATACGATAAATTAATGGAAAATGCTATAGCAGAGTAGACATATGGATCTATACGCATTGATTAAAAAAAACCCACAACAAAAAAAAAACCTCTTCGCTAATCATGACATGAGACTCTGTCATTGGCCAAAGAAATCATGTAGGAAAGTTCACGCCTGTAACTTACTTGTAAATCGCTTACAACAGCTGTTGGCAAAAATTAAACGGTTCCACCGACAGCATAAATGTTAAACACGTTCCCTTCATTCACTTTCATAAAATATAAACTAAACACGAATAGGACAATTCCTTCCAATATAGGCCTAACTAAATGATCCGTAAAAATGCACAGCAGCTAGAGGAAATGACGTCATTTACAAAAAATCACCTGATTCAAATAATAGTGAATGAACGTTCGCATTCTTACGCGACATAAGTATCAATGAAGTTTACACAAACAATACTACAGGCATATTTAAAGCTAAACTAAATAAATTCAGTTATGTATTGTTAAAGTATGCATATAAATTTAATTATAAGATTTGACCGCAATTATTTTTTGGTTCATGCAAGTATGAACCGAAACAACAATGTGCACACTTTTGTATGACCCTCTACGCGGGATCATACAGTGTGCAAATAGTTTTTTCAGTTCATACTTGCATGAACCAAAAAATAATTGCAGTCAATTCTTAATTGAATTCCATACCTACACCAAATAAGGTTTATAACTTGACGCCAATTTTTCTTGTCAATATTACTTAGGCATGCTCTATCAAATGCTTCTTTGGCTAGAAAAAGTGTCGTTGAATATAACAACATCAATCTGAAAAAGAAACATTTTCATACAACTGTCTATACATAATATTATATATATATATATAAGACAAGACAAGATTCTTATTCAGTTATTGAGGCCACATATACATGTCAGGTCAGGTCAGGTCATAGGGCAGTAGACTGAGTAAAGTGGATGCAAGGGAAACTAATGAAATGTAGTGGTATACACAGAGTGCCATAATACACAGATGTCAGTGAACAGGACTTTGAGATTGTGCCAGGTTACACAAAAGTCTTAATTATGCAGAAACTGGTTTGGACAGACTAATGCACTAACTGTATTTATTACCCATATTGTTAAAAATATCTTGGTACATATTAAAGTGAAACATCCCATTAGAAAACCAAGTGGGACGTAACACTTCAACGACACATGATGATGTCATAGATTGGTGCACTACAACCGTACAGAAACGTCAACCAAACGAGTTGAATGATAAAAATTAAGATCGATTATGGATAATAAATAGGATATTAAATTCGCTACCATTTCTTTATCATGTTTATGTCCCTTGTGAAATAATTTTCATTGTCTCTAAAGGTCGTGACAACTGAAATGTATTTCACTCGGGACATAAACATGATACGAAATAGAAGCTTGTTTAATATCCTATAAATCTGATCTAGGTATGACAAATATAACACTTAATAACATTAAGAGGGGTATTAAATGCACTTTTGATATACCAGTTGTGGAGCACCAACTTGAACAAGGGTTAATAAACGTATTGCACCTCATGTGAGAGTTGTAACAGTAAGCCATATATCCATCTTAAATACTTAAGTACAACACTGTTTTGGGGTTCTTTTTTTGTTTTTATTTGTTTTTGGGGGGGGGGGGGGTTTGGGGGGGGATGAGTGGATTTATCCTTTTTTTAAATAAATAAAGTTTGTTTTGTTTAACGACACCACTCGAGTGCATTGATTAATTAATCATCAGCTATTGAATGTCAAACATTTGGTAATTCTGACATGTCCTTTTTTTAAAAACTAAGGTAAAGTAATTCAAAGAAAAATATTCAAAATTTCAGGAAGCTTTTTGTGGACCTAATAAAACATTGTTTAAGATTAGAAGTAGAAGAATAAGCCAGTGGATTTAATCTCATGTAGAAAACAGTCATGGTTTTAAACTTATGATTGCATAAGCATAACATTAAGCGAGCTAAAACCATTGACAGAAAATATCCTTACCTGACATTGACGACACCCAGGAGATCCCTAGAGATGAATCTCAACACAAAAGCATTCAAGAGGAACGTCATCACTCGAATTGTCAGCTTCAAAGGAAAAATAAATACAGTTATATTACATATGAACACATTAGGCAAAGCTTATATAATAAAACTAAAAAAATTCAACCCAACTCTATATTTTGTGAGCAATAACTTTTCATCTCCATTTGTTTTCAGCATTTTAATTGGGGTGTTTTTAAATACGGAAAAACCTACTACTGGGAGTGTTTGGCTGCTCAAGGAAGGAAATATTTTATTTAACGATGCACTTAACACATTTTATTTACGGTTATATGGCATTGGACATATGGTTAAGGACCACATAGATATTGGTAATTCTGACTCGTAGTCAGCAGAGGAATCCTGATACATTTTTCCTAATGAAGCAAGAGATCTTTTATATGCATCTTCCCACCGATAGGAAAGCACATACCACAGCCTTTGTCCAGTTGTGGTGCACTGGTTGGAACAAGAAAATAATAATTACAAATGTACATGTACATGTATTTTAAAAATAGAATGTTCATTTCTACCCCTGCGTCATAATTTTTAGAATGTCCGTTTAAGCCTTACACTGCAGTATGTAAGAAGTAATGGCCTGCTGAACTCACCTGTAAAACCATATTGTAGGTGGCAGCCTTGGTTGCCCCAGCAAGCAGATCTGAGCCTTTCATTTTTGTAGCTGACTTGGCCCTGAATATTTTAGACATACTTTCTTCACTTTGATTTCAGTCAGATACGCCCTATATATAGAAAAGGGGAAAAAATGGTATAATTATGTGAACTTAAAATTTGAAATTATAATAATTCTTGCTTTATTTTTCAGTATAGTTTCGTTACTGTAGCCATTGTTTAGATAGCAGGTCAATTCACCCAAAACAGATTCATCCCCTAATTTTACTCAATCCAGTGGTTGGTTAACTCACTACAATATTTGTTAGTGACATTGTGCCTCAAAAATTATCAACTAACACAAGTGCGTGATCAACATTTCACATAGGATTCCTGCTTTACTGTGTTCAAATGTAAAGCAGCTATTCTAGTGTAATATCGTACTGTTTAAGATGTTAGCTTTCATAAGTTAGCTGATAATATAGAGTAGTTAATATTTTACTTATGAAAACTTTTCGGAAAGACTTCTGGAATTTCCCCTTCAACAGTTTTTTGTTTGTCCAATATACAAGTGAATAAATCAATGTCAATGAAACATTATGTATATATATATATTGAATTTGGAGACATTTTTTAATTTTTATTTATTTATTTTTTAGAAATTTATTTTTCGAGATTCCACCATCGTAGAATAATCAATAGTCGAGCACATCACTTTTTTTTTTAAAGCTTGTGAGCACAAACGAACCAGTGACATCACATTTATTAACATATAAAATAACACTTCCTGGTCCATTAACACTAATAACAGAATATATCTTAAATGAAAAACATTTTGAAAAGTGATTTAAATCATTTGTTTTTTCCATCAGTGAAAAGTCTGTTTTCTCTATTACCTAATATAAGGATCCAGACGCAAATTGTCAAACATGTAACCAGAATGGACTGTGCGACTATTCGTTATTTTTTTACATAGTATGCCAAAAGTGGGTTCCATTTAAAAACTTGCTTTGGCAAATGAAGGAAGGAAGGAAGGAAATGTTTTATTTAACAACGCACTCAATACCATTTATGTACGGTTATATGGCGTCAGACATATGGTTAAGAACCACACAGATATTGGGACAGGAAACCTGCTTCATGAGCTATTCTTTTCTATTAGCAGCAAGGGATATTTTATATGCACAATCCCACAGACAGAATAGCACATGCCACAACCTTTGATATACCAGT
Organism: Gigantopelta aegis; assembly: GCF_016097555.1. NCBI lineage: Eukaryota > Metazoa > Mollusca > Gastropoda > Neomphalida > Peltospiridae > Gigantopelta > Gigantopelta aegis. Next base: position 63,476,611 of record NC_054701.1, on the reverse strand, counting down.
CATGGCTAGAACGATTTGGCAAATGAATTTGGCAGTAAATATTAATAACATATAGTATGTTATATACAGCAAGGGACCAACTATTTAAGTAAATAATATTTGTTTCCTCTTAAAAACAGTGTCAAAATGACCATATGTTTGACGTCCAATAGCCGATGATAAGATACAAAAATTAATGTGCTTTAGTGGCGTCATTAAATAAAACAAACTTTACTTTTACTTTGTAAACTGTTTGTTCTTAGGTGCGCAACTATTGATTACTCCTGGATAATGATGTAATATATAGATATTTTGCATAGTTGTGAATATTGAGAAATGCATTTCAATTTATCTTAATCCAATCAGTGATTTTGAGGTCAGCATGTTTTGAGGTCAGCATGTTTTGAGGTCAGCATGTTTGTACATGTACTTAATTTGGGCATATGTATTTTGGGCACAAAATGTTTCGCCTGACTGGTTGATGTTCCCCATTGTTGGTGCAATCTAAAGCCCTGGTTACCGAGGTACTGTTCAAAGAAAGAATAAAAGAACAGGAAAGACAGTTCACTCTAAGTACAGTTTAGGTACATTTGCCATGGCACTGTTTCTGCTCATCTTTTTACCAAATGACATAAAGAAACAATATTATTGTATTTAAATTTAAACCTGTTACGTGGGCGCAGACATTTTGGACGTGTAATGGTCACGTGGTAGTATAATGTGACTACATTGACGTTTTGTCTAAAGCACGGACGCTTATGTGTAGCTACCGACTTCATTGTGTCTTAGTTTCTGACAGCATTTCTTTCTTTTTTCAAAAGTATCAATACCTTATTGTTTTAGTAGAAAATTCGGCTCATGTTTAAAAAAATTATTTTTCTTCATCGTCTTTAAATTAAAACAGATACTAAACAGACTTCATTTGCGAGAACGCTTAGGTCTCACTACACAGATGTCATCTGCCATTGAAACCCATGTTAAACTGCCCAACATCAAGCGAAGATTGCCCATAGAACGGGTTCTCGTTGGCACTAACAACATAAACCATTGCGAACATACATTATATAAGCATTTGTATTCATTCCAAAATTGTGAACATTTCCGTCTCAGTTTTTTGCTATATGACCGCATCTGGCTGTAGTACCGGTCCGAACAGGTGGTTCATAAACCGATTCACTCCGCTGTCACTTGCACTATATACCCATGTCCCAAAAGGTCGATGCACAATAATACAAAATAACATGGGCAAAAATACAGCCAGAAGGCTTACCATTAAACATACATATTGTTTTAATTCTTCACCATTTCCTAGAAGTGAATATGTGAACCATAACATGTGCCATAATTAGGAACTATAGTGAAGTCATCTGTGTAGTGAGACCTTAGCCCGGCCGTGGATCTCAAGTCATATTGGTGTAAAATACGTTTATAACAAAAGTTTTGCGTCATTGATGTTGTTTTTTCAACTTGTCTGCTATCAATATTTTAACAATAACAGTTTAATATGATTATATCATCTTTCGTATTTCTTCAAAACATTTTGATATCAGACTACATGTGCAGAATTTAAGAAACGTAACTTTTAATCATTTATTGGTGATATTCTTAATTTTGAATGGCGGGCTCTCTAGTCTCTCCCTAGTTCATCAAGATAAACGTCTCCGGCACGATATTTATTATTGTGATGTTTATGCTGTGCCGTAACGTTTATCCATTGGATCGAATTTTCCATTTGCAATCACGATTTAATAAAATCAGGCATATGTGCTTTATTTAAGAGCCTCAACACGTACAACAACATATTTTAATAAATTTTAGACAAAAATATTAAGTACAATACCTTTGGTAACCTTTCCAGGATTAGATGTTTGAAGATGACACATTTAAACATTTGAAAGCTATTTTTATCCTGGCACATCGAAAATGCGGAATGAAAATTTTGCGGAACGAGAATTATTCGTATCAAGCATTTTACGTACACCCAGTAAAAAGAAATATTGCGGAACTGAATGGAATTGATTATTAAATTTATTGATTTTGTTATTTTTGTTTCTACATATGTGCTTTGTGTGGGTTGCATTATATGCATTGTTAATAATATTATCACATTAAAGTTTTGGGGTGTATTATTCTTTTTTTTATTATTATTAAAAAAATAATGATTGTTAGTACAGGTCATTACTTATTTTAAGGCCTTCATTTATTTACTTTTTCCAAAATTATTATTTCCTTTAGTAATTGTTTTAAATATTATTATTACAGGCCATTGCTTACATGTGTTTCAAAGGTTTTTCTCCTTTTTTTTCTCTTCTTTTTGGTTTTAATTTAATTTCTTTTTTTTAGCTATAATTACTGGTCATAGTTATTTTAGGGGTTTTATTCAGTTAAAAAAAAAAAAAAAAAAAAAAAAAAATATATATATATTATATATATATATATATATATATATATATATAATATATATATATATATATAAATCTAGACACACAAAGAATGGGGAAACAGACAATTTGAAAGTTAAACTGGCAGTTGAAAACAATTTATACATGTAAATCTAACATGTAATGATTGTCAGCTCCATGTAATTTATTCCTTGAAACACATATTCATGTAACTACTTTCAAAACTTGTACTATAAGTTGTATGTAGTTACATTACAAATCTCCACAGCAATGTACTTAAATAAAGTACTGAAAAAGTATGTTCAACTACATAATTATCAAGCATTAAGTCTCAAATGTTAACCATAACATTTAGAAATTAACATAAATGCATGAACATGTTAACAGTAAACTTACCTGAAGTAATCCTGGTACCAACAAAAGAACAGGAATGATACACATCCATCCCACTACTTGCATGCTATTGTCAAGTGCACACCAGTGTGCAGACAGGTACAAGGCAGTCATTACAAGCAGCAGTTGTCATTAATTACTAAACATATTCATATGGTTGCAAGGCACATTTAATGTTCAAACGGTTAAGTAGAAATCAGAGTACACATCGGTTTAGCCAATGTGCAGACAGGTACAAGGCAGTCACCACAAGCAGCAGTTGTCATCAAGTCAGAGTTATGCATTAATTACTAAACATGTTCTAACAAACAAATGCGTGATATCTTGCCACCCCGTTTCATCCCTCTATGTCTGTCTCCCCCACCCCCTTCTGTTTTGTGTGTATATAAGTGTGTGTGTGTGTGTGTGTGTGTAACGGAAACATTTATAAATGAAAAAAACAACATTTTATTTAGTTAATAATAAAATTAATTAATTAATTTATTTATTATCATTATTATTCAATCAATAATTTATTTATTATGTTATTTATTTATTATAATTACTAACATTATTCAGTAATTTATTATTATATTATTATTTATTAAGTATTAATTAATTAATTTTGTATTATATTATTTAATTGTTATTATTAATTTATTATCAATTATCAATATTATTCATTAATTAAGTTTATTTATGTATTATTATTAAACGTGATATTCCATTAAATATCGTGGAATAAACTCGTGAACCCGATACGAATAATAATACAAATAATCCGATTCCGCCAACAGTTTTCAATCACATTTTAAATATGCTCACAATGGCCGGCGGGAATATTCGAGATTTTGTTCGTAACTGAAAATTGGATTAATGCAGGATTACTGTTGGGACAAACTGTCTATTTATGCGTAAAACGTGACTCGGGCAGTTTTCTTTATACAGTAAGTGTTTATATTTATTGGTACATCTCATATTTCGCCACCAAATAATTAATTCCATGGTTGTATCGATTCCGCCTGAAATCTGAGCGGAAACTGCACGCTTGTTTTTGCTGTTCAAGTTGTAAACATCGGGTCCAATAAATGTCAAAATGTTAAAAAACGGACCGTAGATGTTCACCTTGGTGAACTAGTCTCTCCCCCCTCCCCACCATAACTTGTATTTATACTCTCACCCTGTTGCGTTTACCTAACGACAAAAACACGAATACAATATTTACGGAAATACTATTCTACAATTTTCAGCTACGATAAGTAATTTTTTTTTAGATTGCAATCAATTGACGTAAACCATCAACAATGTTGACGTAAAACGAATCCATTCTATTGTCCGAACCAAATTGTTAACAACTACAAAAAATTACTCTCCTACCTTTAATTGCCGTTAGATTTCCTCCAAAGCTTGTCCAGACACAAATTGCAAAAAAAACACTACAAATATACAGATTCCACACACGAGACTGCAACGATGTCGCCGATATTGTCTTTGCTGAGATTGCATAGGGAAAAATACATGCAGTTTTCTGCCGTCTGCCTCTTAAAGAGGGGTGAAAGGATAGGACTTAATCTAACAACGTCATAACATGTTATGATATAAAAGCAGACGTGATGACGTCATATTATTAATTATTATTATTAAAAAATGTTTAATGATACCACAAGAGATCATTGATTTCATATTAATTGTGTCACATACTTTGGAGGCTTTCACCCCTCTTAAAGAGTATTCCATAAACAAGCAACATGGCAGACGGCAGAAAACTGCATGTATTTTTCCCTATGCAATCTCAGCAAAGGCGATATCAGCGACATCGTTGCAGTCTTGTGTGTGGAATCTGTATATTTGTAGTGGTTTTTTTACGATTTGTGTCTGGACAAACTTTGGAGGAAATCTAACGGCAATTAAAGGTAGGAGAGTCATTTTTTGTAGTTGTTAACAATTCGGTTCGGACAGTAGTCTCTCCCCCCTCCCCCCTCCCCCCTCCCCACCATAACTTGTATTTATACTCTCACCCTGTTGCGTTTACCTAACGACAAAAACACGAATACAATATTTACGGAAATACTATTCTACAATTTTCAGCTACGATAAGTAATTTTTTTTTAGATTGCAATCAATTGACGTAAACCATCAACAATGTTGACGTAAAACGAATCCATTCTAGTAAATAAAAGTGAAACACCCTCCGGTAAACGGGAACAGGCTAAAACGGAACCGTGCCAAAACGGAACCATCTTCTTTGGCGAAAACGGAACCTATCATGGCTAAAACGGCACCATATATAAATATATATAACTTATCTTATTTTTAATTTCAGGATTAGGGTTAGGGTTCAGAGCGATGAATAGGGGTTGGGGGGGGGGGGTGAATTCAGAAGTATTTCCATTTTGATGACGTAGACTGGCCACACTGTTTATGTAATGTTATTATTAATATTACGTATTAATAGATTATAACGTGATGTAAATACATAAATGTCTGAATTTCTTTAGATTTTTTTTTTTACATTGGTACACTTCACTCTTTGTACATACTTTGATGCCTAATATACCGACCTCGGTAGCGCTGTGGTTAAGTCATCGTTCTCCAGACTGGTAGGTACTGGGTTCGGATTTTTTATTCAGGTAAAGGCTCCAAATCTGAATGAGTGCTCAGTCGAGACATGGGTAGGTTTAAATCACTTGCTCCGACCAGTTATCTGATGGAAGCACGTACATAAATTTACCTGACCTGAAGATAGTTTGTGCAACTATCAGAAGTGACACAAAAACATTTCTTTTTTCTTTTAATAAATAACTTTTCATTTGAGTTAAGTTGTTTTGTTGGGGTTTTTTTTTGTCTTATTTACTATTCTTCAAATAAAATTCAATTATGGTGCCGTTTTAGCCATAAATTTCGGTGCCGTTTTAGCCAATGCAGGTTCCGTTTTGTCCAATTTGGTTCAGTTTTCGCTTGGTGCCGTTTTAGCACGGTTCCGTTTTAGCTATAACCCCGGTAAACAGGAAAGAGTGCGATGTTTCTAACTGTAAAATTAATGGTTTTAGGGGTTTGTAAAGTTTTGTATTTAGATACTTAATTGTTTGAACTGTATTGTTAATGAAAATGTTCTAGAACTGTGAAGAAAAACCTAACAAATGAACGACAAGCAAACGTCAACAAAACAAATGTTAAGTGCATGAGAAAAAGTGAACGGAGTTGGAAGCATAATGCAGTTAGGGACGTTGACGATACTCCTTTCTCACGGTATCGTGGGTTCCACGGTATCGCGGTATTTGTATTTTTCATAGTTTAGCATGCACAAATCTGCCTGTTAGTAATTTAATTATATAAACACGTTGACAGATGGTACTCTGTCATCTCTGGGAAGAAATTTGAAATAATTTCAAATTGTTTAAAAAATTATAAATGTTTTACTGATTCCTTACAGAATTACTAATAGTGTGATTTTTCTGACACCCGTATGCTTAAAAAAATCCCCAGTAACTGCAATGCAAATTTAAAACGTTATTGCTAGTGTCGTTGACAATCAAAATGAGGCTACGTATGGTGATGTGTTTACCATTTTGAGAATGCAACCGAAGTAGAAATATATCGGGGAAATTTAAGGGTCCAAAATATATTTTTAAAAACCTGAAAATGTCATTACACTTTATTTCGACAATCAGAATATGCGAGAGGCTGTTGTACTTTTGTAAAATGGGCAGAATATAACTTATTGTCTTAAGTGGACACATCTCAGCCACAATATTTTGATCATACGTTCGAGTGATAAGGCACAGATGAGGTTTTAAATGCGCTCTCTGTTTTACACAGAACTAAACTGGTTTTCTTAGGGAAACTGTAGACATGTAGCTGAATTGAACAAACGAAAGGTTTCAACCAAATTTTAGGATCTTTTTTGTTTTCAAAATTTTGTCTCTTCAATTTTACTGTAAATTTGTGAATAACCACATATTTAACCATTCAGGTGAATTGTATACCATTTTTTCGAGTTGCCGCGATATCATGAGAAGCACGTTGAAAAACTCTGCAACAGTAGTGCACACTTCCGCCAGTAATATTTATTTACAAACATGATTTATATGAAAATATATGTGTAGAACATGGAAATATAAGGTAAAATCCAACAAAAGTATATTTACCTTGATGTATGTAGGTATATTATTTTATTTCTGCACTATCATTAAGTACCGCGATACCATGAGACCCCAGTATATATCCAATTATTTGTTACATTTTACCGTAAAAAAAAATAATTTCTACACAGGAACCAAAATAGGTAAAAAAAGACATGACCCGTATGCCAATTAAAACATTTATAGTTTTCGTAATTCCAAGCTTTGAAATGGTCAACAATGCTTGCTGCAGACTACGGAATTACAAAATTCACTGGTGTATGAAAGGAATAAAAGAGGCACTTTGTGTTCATAAATTTTGGTTGCCCAGTGGACAACTGAATTGTAAATTTTATTTGTCTGAGCAAATGTTTACCTGTCTGGGGCGAGCAGACAAGTACTTTTGGCCAGCCCTGTCTGTATATCCAATGTGGTTTTGTTTTTTTGCCAAATATTTTTTTCGTAGGTATAGATTAATTTTTTCCTTCAATCATCAAATGAAGTCTATATTTAGACGACGCATTCCCTTAGATACATCATGTATTTTTTAAATATAATTAGTTCTATTTCACACTTTTTTATTGATTTTTTGTTACATAAATGTATAACAAGTGAGTATATTAATCCAGTCTATTTTATTAGCATCAAAGTCAGGACTGTCCCTTTAAAACTCTCATTTGTATTTGATTGGTATCAGATATTAGTAAAATTTAGATGAAAGTTGTGTATTATATTTACTAAACAAAAAAAGAAACTTCCGATTTGTACATATAGTATTTGTTGTGTTAAAGAATTCATTGTGTAATGAAATTATATAGGTAGTATTAGCCTTGAGCTGTATTATCAGGATTCATGAATTTTATCGATTATTTTTGCACTGTTAATCGTCGACAACGTGAACTTCAATTTGCACGTGCATGCATGGTTCGATATGTCCCATGTAGTATTCGGTCAATTTGTTTTACTTGTCTTACTGACATTGTTGTTAAGTGAACGAAAACGCTTCAAAATTTGTAAAAAAAAATATATTTTTTTACATTGTAGCATTTTTAGTATGCCAAGAATACCCAGTAATTTACGCGAACAGGCGACTGGCATGCTTGATGCTGGCATGTCAACAGAAGACGTTGCAAGGCATGTTGGGAGTTCTAGTCGAGCGATACGAAATCTTCGCGTAAGATTTCGAACGACAGGAAGCACCAACGACTTGCCACGTCGTGGACGTCCGCATGTTACAACGCGTGGTCAAGACCGCTATATCATGAACATGCATTTGCGCAATCGATTCCAAACTGCCACTGCTAACACACCTGGGCTTCATAATAACCGAATCAGTGTTCGTAATCGTCTGCGGGAGAACGGTTTACATGCACGACGTCCTTACGTCGGATGCGTTTTAACGCAACGTCATCATCTAAATCGTCTTAATTGGGCACGTGTACACACTCGTTGGATACGGCGACGCTGGAATACCGTTCTTTTTTCGGATGAATCCAGATTTTCTTTACAACGTGGTGATGGCAGGGTGCGCGTCTACCGTAGGAGAAATGAGCGCTATGCTGACTGTTGTGTTCTTGAACGAGATCGTTTCGGGGGTGGGGGTTGAGTCATGGTCTTGGCAGCCATTGCCCATGGTTATCGTTCACCACTAGTTGTCATTGATGGGAATTTAAATGCTCAACGTTACCGCGATGACATTCTCGCTCATCACGTCATTCCTCTGTTCCATAACAACACCAACATCTCGATTTTTCAGCATGATAATGCCACGTCTCATACAGCTAGAGACACTGTAAATTTTCTTAGGACAAATAACATTGATTTCATTGATGACTGGCCCGCTAAAAGTCCTGATCTCAACCCCATCGAGCATGTCTGGGATAGTCTGGACAGACGATTGATGCGTCGTCCCAACCCACCCGCTAACGTCAACAAACTTCGTCAAGCGCTCATTCAGGAATGGAATAATATTCCACAGGCAGAAATCAACACTTTAGTCAATTCTATGCGCCTGCGATGCACTGCAGTGGTCAATTCAAGAGGTGGTCATACCCGTTATTAAGTGGTTTTTTTTTTTTTTTAACCCCTACCACACTTGGTCAAAATTTCTCCCAGTTTCTGTTAACCTATGGCCATGATTTTTGCACCAAACGATGCATCATGGAACACTCTTTAAACGCATATATAACAATTATTCCCCTGGTTTGTTTTCATCATATTATGTTCAAGCAAAGTTAGCGGAAGTTTCTTATTTTGTTCAGTATATATTATTCTTGACCTTTTTTTTTTTTCTTAGTTGTAAACCGACACAATGCCTTCCACTTCCCAAACAAGCCGAGCTAGTGGCTCCCAGCGGCATAGTTCTGCAAGTCATTCACAGAGAACCTCATCACAGAAGGGCCAGAGTGCTACCCAGAGCATGACTCAGGCTGACAAAGCAGCTGCTGGTATTAATGAAGATGAACTTGAACAAAAGGTATCCCTTATTTGAGTTTTTGGGGCAGGATGTAGCCCACTGTTAAAGAGCTCGCCTGATGCGCAGTTGGTATGGGATCGAATCCCTTCGGTGGGCCCATTGCGCTATCTCTCATTCCAGCCAGTTCACCACGAATGGTGTATCAAAGGCTATGGTATGTGCTATCCTATCTGTAGAATGATACATTAACAGAAAATTGTAGCAGGTTTCTACTCTAAAACTATTTGTGAAAATTACCAAATGTTTGACATCCAGTAGCCAATGATTAATAAATCAATGTGCTCCAGTGGTGTCATTAAACAAAACCAACTTTCTTTTTTTCAGTTTTTAAAATATTAAAATATCCACCAGTTTCGATTATGTTAGGCCAGCGGGTTAATGTTTGTAGATTGCACTAGAGTCATGGAGATAAATGCAGCACACCAAAAATAAGCATATAAAAAATACATGTACATATGCATAGATTACACCTAAACATTGCAGTTACTGAACCTGTTGCTGGTGGCTGCAAAACAATTTAACAGGGGTGAAAATTCTCCTCAGATCCGCGGTTTTCCTCTCGTGGAACATTGTGTTTCCTCGCATTTTAATTGTCCTTGCCCCCGGACCCCTCTAGATTTCCTCAGATCCGCGGTTTTCCTCTCGTGGAACATTGTGTTTCCTCGCATTTTAATTGTCCTTGCCCCCGGACCCCTCTAGATTTCCTCTTTTTTACAGTTCACCAATTCCAATTTAAAACTGGTTTGGGTTATTTGCTAGTTGAATTGTAGACTCTTATAGCTGGTTGATGTTCCATGTGCATTTTTATATACTAGTTTCCACCCAGAGTGAATTTTAAATGTACAGTGTTGAAGTATAAGGTCGCTATATATATTTATACATATGCTGGTGTAGGATACTAGGAAGCGGGGGGCAAATTTGTGGGTAGATTTTTATTATTTTAAGTTAACTTTTTGACAGAATTAATTATTCTTATCATCACTGTATGATTTTCTTAACCCTAACCCTAAACTTAACCCATTTTCTTTCTGGAGGAGGCCACTCATACTGTGGTTGCATTCAATTCCATAGTGCTATACCCACAAATTTCTTTCTGGCAGAAACACTGATAATAATAATCAGATATGTCAGCTAAAGAGGGAGATAGAACTTAAAAACACTAACATTGGGGGTTGGGGTCAGGTCAGGATATTCATGTAAACAAAATAGACTTAACTGCAACTTTTGACAATTGTTTTGACTAGCCATCTGGCATGGCAATAGTAGTTATTTACTAGCCCATTACTGAATATCACTAGTCATGGGAGTGGGGCTACCATAATCTAGAAGCCTTGAATACCCCCTTCACACGACCCCTTCTCGTTTTCTTCCTCTTTGTTCAAGTCTGTGTAGGTCTGTTGTATCTTAGTATGTATCCACTTGTAAAATGTAGGTAGAGATCTAGGCTAAGCCTGTTGACAAATATTGTTTAGACCAAAAACACCAAATAACCCATGTCAAATGTGATAGTGGTATCTCTTTGCAGGTGACCGACTTGGTACAATATATGCTTATCATGTGGCAGAAAAATATACCCATCAAGAAGCAAGGTAAAGTTAAATTTCAGTTTCCACTTTTGCAGCATTATATAGAGAATAACTAGTTAATGACGTCAGATACCTGCTTTATTCTGTGATGGTAAGAATGGGAAATTCTGCAAGACTCTGCTGAGTGGAATTTCTCATTCGACCTGAACAGGATAAAGCAGACATTACAATGATCTAGAGGTCAAATGAGGGATTTTGTAATGTAACGAGTGACATCAAAAATCATATCCTGTAGTAGCAGGATATGACTTTGTTTTATCCATCATCATAGTCTGTCAATAGAAACGGTGGTTGCAGGATAAAATATGCGATATCGTGGGGGTTTTTAAAAAGCACAAAATCCTATATTTATTATTGTAATATCAAAGTAGCTAAAACAGTTTTTACATTTTTTAAATATTCAAATATTTGTGTGACTAATAAAAAAAAAATTATATGCTACATTATAATTTATAAGCAGGAGGTCATCATTTGTCATCCTACAAGGGAACATTTTGTTAAGCATCATGTTCACTACACCGGTTTCTGAGATCACTACACAATTTTAAAACATTAAATAGTGATTTCTAATCAGTTTTCAATTCACTAGAAATCTTGCTGATCAAGATTTGAAAATAAAATGTTCTCTGCCATATTTCCATAATCAACTCTTTCACTGTAAATTTCATTGCAAACATTTTAACTGATTTATAAATCTAAATTACTTAATAAAAACACTGTTGGTATTATTGTTCAAATTTCATTTATGTGCATACATTTGTATATCCTGCTTCAAATGTCCCAAATATTTCAGCCTTGTTTATTACAATGTCTAATGCATGTGTAATGATTAAAAAAAGAGAAGCTCTTTTTTGTGTGTGTTTTATTATAATTATGTATCTAATGTGTACAATTTGTGTCTTCATAGAGATCAATAAAAATGTTCTGAAGGAACACAGCAAGGCCTTTGGACATATTATGAACAAAGCTGTGGATAAATTAGCAAAGGTAAGTTCAGTTTAGCTAGCCAAAATACAGTTTTACATTTTAGAATGTGATGGCAGAAATGTTTTGCATATAATATGCTTACATTATGTTTAGTAAAACTTGGAGATTTATTCTTGTAATCGCTTAATCATTTCTTTGAGTTGGGGTTGATTTTGTTGAAAAAGATTCTTTTCCAGGGCTACCTCTGGCACTCGCCAGATTTGCGAATTTTAGGAACAATTGGCGAATTTTATTTTGATTTGGCGAACAAATTTCATGTACTAATGGGTATGTTTTGGGAAAATAAGAGTGATTTAGCATATTTTAAGATGATTTGGTGAAATATTTTGCTCATCCAGAGCTAACCCTGCTTTCTTTTGTCTGTGAGTTCAAAAATTAAATGGTATTTTCTGTGTTAAATTATGTAGGTGTTTGGAGCCAAAGTGGTTGAACTACAGGATAAACAGAAGGGAAGCTACATCCTCTTAAACCAACTGGAAAATGATCCTGAGAAACCGTATTTGGTATTGTAAGTGTTGTGATTGACAGCTCATATCCATGCATTTGTAACAGACTTCAGCAAAGTACTGAAGTACATTAAAGTGATCACTAAGGAGTATCAGTGGTACTGTGAGTTCCCTAGATACATTATGCCTGCATCTATCTCCAATCCCTGACGTCATATAACAGTAAATAAGATGTGTTGAGTGTGTTGTTAAATAAAACATTTCTATCTCCAATCCCTGTTCTACTCCTCTGGTAGTGGGGTGTAATGCAGGCGTTTACTAGGTAATGTCTTCTTAGATCATACAAATGAGAGTTAACATTCCCGGCACCGTTTTTTTTTCACCATTGCTTTCTGACGACATTGAAATTATTATTAAGGAACAAAAAGTTTGTTTTCTTTAACGACACCACTGGAGCACATTGATTAATTAATCATCGGCTATTAGGTGTTAAACTTTTGGTAATTCCGACTCATAGTCATCAGAGGAAACCCGCTACATTTTTTCTAATGCAGCAAGCGATCTTTTATATGCATTTCCCACAGACAGGAAAGCACATACCACAGCCTTTGTCCAGTTGTGGTGCACTGGTTGGAATCTCGAATAACACAATCAGCTGAATGGATCCACCAAAGTTCAGTCCTGCAATGCAAGCTTCTCAAGTGATCACTCAACCGACTGAGCTAAATTCCGCCCCTTTATTAAGAAAGAGAAATATATATACAAACATTTAACGAAATTTTAAACGTTCTCTCCAAAGGTGAAGTCATCTTCTTATAATTAGTGCCTTTAAGTGACTGTTTTTTGTTTTTTGTTTGTTGTTTTTTCAGTCCAGACCTAGAAAATGCGAAAACTGGTCTCCTGATGGTCACTCTTAGTCTTATCTTCATGAACGGCAACATCATGCATGATGGTGAGTTCACATCAACAATATACTTTATACACATCGTCAGCTATGACTGTTCTCAGATTGTCCTCATTTTCTAGATGTAATAAATGTATTGCTTCCCTTCACTTGTCTATCAGCAGTAAATCGGACCCCAAACAACAGCTTTATACATTTTAAAGAATACACTTGATCGTGTACTAATCTGAATATTCCCACTCCTTTTCAGAATTACATTTATTAGTCTCCTACTGGTTCAACTGGAGTGGAGTATAGGTTTCATATTCATCCTGTTTGTCTGTCTGTCTGTCTGTCCTGTCCGACTGTTCGTCTGTACCACATAGATTTCAGGACTTTTTAAAAAATATAACGCCTCATGCTATTGAGCTGTATTGTTGTATATAGCTTTATCATGTACTGTTACAGATCAAGTTTGACGTTCTTGGCAATTTACCCTCTTTTTTTTATTTTATTTTTTACAATATTCTAGCCCTTGAACTTAGGAGATACACAAATTTGTTGGGCCTGGTAGTGGACATATATTGTTTTGGCAGTACTCTCAGATGCTTTGTTCATTTGGGGATTTTTTTATTTTTTTTTAATCACTTTCACATTGATTTATGCATATGTATTAAGTAAAGAATTTTATTTCAGCTGAATTATGGCACACATTAAAGAAGTTTGGAATTGATCCGTCGTGAGTGTTCACTTATTTCATTTTAACTTCCAGATGAGCTCATATGTAATGTGATACCTGCTCCTTCACTTGCTATATAGGGCACCTTGTGTTTTACAAACTTTCTATATACGGGCATTTGTTTTGGTTTCGATGTCGAGTGTTTGGGGGGGGGGGTGTAAATGGTTTTAAAAATGAAAAGCAGACATCCAAATAAGCAGTCTGTCGGGTAATCCATGTACAGGTTACGACAAAATACAGACCTAGTAATCTACAATTTACCACACATTCATATTTATATTATTATTACTTTAAAATACCATCACAGACATGCTATGACTTTGTTATTTATTTATATCACTTCTCACTGTACTGGGGGTGGGATGTAGCCCAGTGGTAAAGTGCTCGCTTTAGGATCGATCGGTTTAGGATCGATCCCCGTTTGTGGCCCGATTGGGCTAGTTTTTTTTCCAGCCAGTGATCCACAACTAGTGTAACAAAGGCTGTAGTATGTACTATCCTGTCAGTGGGATGGTGCATATAAAAGATGCATTGCAGCTAATCGATAAAGAGTAGCCCATGAAGTGGCGACAGCGGGTTTCCTCTCTCTATATATGTGTGGGGTCCGTAACCATATGTCCGACGCAGTATAATCATAAATAAAATTTGTTGCGTGTGTCATTAAATAAAACATTTCCTTTATTCTCACTGTGCTGATACTGTTTGTGTATCTAAGTAACACTGAACTGATCAAAATTTAGTTGGTGTTGTATTAGTTTAATAAGATTTTATGGAAAACAAAGAACTGTTCTCGTCTTTTTTGATATGTGGTAACCTGCTGGTAACCTGCAGGGCTTCTAGATTATGGTAGCCCCACTCCCATGGCTAGTGAATGTCAGTGTTTTGCTAGTAAATACCTATTATTGCCATGCCCGAAGGCAAGTGAAAAAAAAGAAAGAGTCAAATACTGCAGTTGAGTCTATTTTGCAAATAAGAATATCTTGCCTCCACCACCCAATGTTAGTGTTTTTAAGGTCTATCTCTCTCTTTATATGACATATCCAATTATTACTATTAATTATTAAAATTGTATTAACTTAAAGTAAAGTAGGGCTAGTGAATTTTTAATCGTCGTAAGTAAATTTTTAAATTCACTAATTTAATGGCTAGTGGATTTGATAAAAATTAAACTATTCTCGATTTATTTTGATGTCTGAAAATATAAAGCAAAATTTACACAAGATGTTGGGAAAATATTTTCTTTTTATACATTAGTAACCAGTCCTTTCGCTCCACTGCATGACCCTCTCAGGACTGGTCTGAACACGATAACACTCAGTGGCTGTCATTCTTATGCATCCAGGATACCCATTTCCAGTCTCAGGACTTCCATTTGTTCCTTCTTCGTCGTTCTTATGGTCATGTAGTGAAATATGAAATATGTGTGTAATAACTTTGTGATTTACATTATTCTAGTATTACACATGATGTATTTGGAGACGTCAAGAAGGTGATAACTCAGGAGTTTGTACGACAGGGTTTCCTGGAATATGTACGACAGCCGAACAATGACATACCAACCTACGATTTTCAGTGGGGACAGCGGGCACATTTGGAAACATCAAAAAAACATTGTCTACATTTTGTTAGTCAGGTAATTTTTAACTGTTGAGTTAGTGTAACGAATGTAACACTGTCTCCACTTTGTTAGTCAGGTAAACTGTAGAATGAGTTAAATATGTAACATGTCTCATCTTCTTTAGTCAAGTAAATGGTTTGAAATTTTACAAATGTAATATTGTCTCCACTTTGTTAGTCAAGTAAATTGGCTAACATTTGATAACAAATCTAAAATATGTACATAAACAGTAGATATATTAAGTTATTGTCAGTAACTGGATACACTTGTTGATAATATGGTGCCAAATTCTAAATTTTTGTTTCTATAAAATGATAGAGGCTTATTATATTAAAAATATGAATTTGGGGGGTTGCAAAAATATGGTTAAATTAGTAAATAATACAAGAATAAAACTGACATTTTAGGAATAATTTCATTTAGAGTAGGCCTACAACAACGCAAACATGAACATTTACAGAGATACACGAAGGATTATATAAACACAAAAGGGAAAATAAAAGACATGTATATTATTAATTTACGTATAATATTAAATGTCTGTGTACTCAACTTGTAGATATACGACATGGAGCCAGAGAGATGGACGTCACAGTATCAGGACGTACTGACTGAGGAAGGTATCGAGTCGGATAACAACGTATCTACGTCATGAGGAAGCTATCGCGTCAAACAACCACGTATCTACATTGTGACGCACCCGAACTTGAGAAGAGAGATTGATGTAACCAAGAGACGAGAAGTTTTCCTGATTGTTTTTTTTATCATCAATACAGTGTTTCTGGGTTTTCCACTGTTCGGCTGAAATTTTCCGTACTCTCCGTCCAAAACTTAGGATATGGTTTCCATTGATGTTTTGCCTACATTCTGAATGGGAGCTGCCATTTTATACCATGTTGTAACCTTTAATTTCCTAAGGCCTATCTCATTATTCAACTGCCAGTGTTAAAATTTCGAGATTATTTTTTTCGTTACTCATTTTCATATGTGTATAAAGATCTGTGTGAAGCATTCAAAAAACATTTCAAATTGTGAAAAAGTGGAAACATCCAATATTCATCTGCTGGTGAAATACATGGGTATGAGAGACAACTCTGCATGATAATTCTGTGTGTGGAGAAATCATTCCACTGCTGAAGTAACATTTGCCCACATATAGGCAGTTTTCTTAGTGTTATTTCACTTCTGATTTATGACAGTTTTTTATTATGTGGAAATTTTTTATGTGATTACATAGCCGCTTGATACCTACTGATGAACAGTTTGACTGTTATTCTATTTCTACAGACTGTTTTAATCATATTGTTCAACTTCTAACAAGGAAGGAAATGTTTTATTTAACTCAACACATTTTATTTACGGTTATATGGCATCAAACATGTGGTTAAGGACCACACAGATATTGAGGGAGGAAACCCCGTCACAACTTCATGGGCTACTCTTTTCGATTAGCAGCAAGGGATCTTTTATATGCACCATCCCACAGACAGGATAGTACATACCACTGCCTTTGTTACACCAGTTGTGGAGCACTGGCTGGAACGAGAAATAGTCCAGTAGGCCCACCGATGAGAATTGATCCTAGATCGATCGCGCATCAGGCGAGTGCCATACCATTGAGCTAAGTCCTGCCCCTCTAACAACAAATGAGTGAATGTATTCACTTAAAGATAGTCATCCACTTTTTCCATCAAGACATTCCAGTATTGTGAAGCTGGAGGAGTGTTAGATTGGTTTATCAAGTGTTGCACTTTAAAAAAAAAAACTTTTCTTAACAGCTGTTTAATAAATCGGATCATTTGAGGATAAATTCTTGTCTGAATGTTTTTATTAAACAGAATTTATGGTGATGGGAATACGATGAATATATTTTTTTTCGAAGATTCTTCAGCACATTTTAAACTATGGTTACTTGGGGTATAACAAACATGATTACTTCGACACTTGAGAGAGAAAAAACCCCACTGCCATCACCCATTCACAAAACAGTAAAAAGACTTGTGTACACTTTGCCACTGACCAATATATACTATGGCCTTTGATATATCAGTCGTGGGACACTCGTGGAGATGGGGATGGGGGACTAACCAAAGAATATGTCTACAGAGGTCATTCAATCCTGCAACCAAAGCACCTCGGGCAAGCACTCTACCGACTGAGCTAGATTCCATCCCAGGGCAAGTGTACCGTTTGTTGCTAAGCTATATCCCATACTACTACATTTTAATGCAGCCTAGCATAAAGGCACTTCTTCCTCCCTCCCCCCATAAAGCTATTGTATACAGTTTGTTTACGTTTTCATTTCAAACTTTAATGAATTGTGTGTAACAAGCGAAAACACGCTGGCATACAATTTTTATTCCTACTTTAGTACATTATGCATTAAATATGCAACGCATCACATAAAGATACTTGAAACAATGGCAAGTGTGTGCATGTTCCTATAGTTGCTATGGGTATACTAATACTGTGTATATAGTTTACTATATGCGGAAATACGAAACCAATCTCATGTTTAATAATACCACTACATTAAACAAAACAGTGGTGTTGAAATGGAGGAGGGGGGATGGGGGGTGAATAACATACCATCGCAGTTGGTAAAAAGCTAAATTAGCGTATATAAAAATTTGTGACATTTTCTCTGGTGTGTTACTGTTAGTGAAGAAACTCATTGCTCAACGATTATAGCAGTAAGTTGTCTTGTTATTACGACATGAACTTTAAAAATAATATGAACATGATTGCTTGGTCAAACGTATATTACCATCAAACTGGGGGCCATTTCACTAAACATAAGTTACGTCTGCTACTAGCAGCCGGTCGTGCGTTTACACGTGTTTGGTATCAATTTCATGCAGAACATTACATCATTACGGAAGCTGGAGTATTTTAAAGACAAAAGAAAATGAAATATGTGTTCTAACTATATTTGTTGTGCTATAATAGTAATAAGAATTGTGGTTTAGTCGTAGATTTACCGTTACGTGCAACACTAGGCTTACGATGTTTTGTGAAATTAGATCCTGAACTTTAAAAATTGATGACGTCTGACTGAAGCAAATGTGAGATATTGTCGGTAAATTAATTGAGGATGATGGGGGTGGAGAGGTGTTAACAGAGTTTACTGGGTTATAATTCAAGTTTGAAAGATTAAAATTGTTTAGAAAAATGCAATGCAGTGTCTTACCATAGTAATTGACAAAGAAGAAACCTTTTGCTACACGCAACCTGGGCAATTAAGAAATTATCCACTGCAAAATATGCAGTGGAAAAAAATAGTCTTCGTGGCAATTTCCATGGTGGTTTTGCAGTTAATGTGTAATGAGGAGTTTAATTTGTCAGTGTTACAAAAAATAAATAATTGAAAAAAGAAAATTTTAAAGTTCCACGGCAAAATATATGCTGCGAAAAATGTAAAACCCCACAGCTTTCTCCACTGTATTGCTGATTGCAGTGGTTAATTGCCAGGGCCCAATTTCACAAACGATCGTAAGCCTAGTTTTGCATGTAAAGGTAAATCAAGGACTAATTCACAATTCTTGTTACTGTTACAGTACAACAAATATAGTTAGGAGTACACATTTCATTTCATTTCGTCCTTAAAATGCTCCATTTTCCGTAATGATGTAATTTTCTTCGTGAAATAGATGCCGAACACTTGTAAATATATTCGCGATATAACTGCTAGTCGCAGACGTAAACTTGCGATGTTTTGTGGAAATTGGCCCCTGGGTTGTACACGTATTACTTAATATAGTTTAGATTATAAAAGGTTGCTTCATTTGAACGTCTGGCATGCAGGATAGCACATGCAATGAGCAATTTAATGAATAAATAAATGTAGGCATGGAAATCCAGGGGAGGTAGGTACCTCCTCCCCCACAATCCAAAGTATTATGGAATTCCTCTATATAATGCATGTTTGTGTTGGCCCTACTTTGAATCACATTTTTGAACGATTCGTCCGCTCTGTAAAAATTCTGCGGCTGCTTCTGTAATACCACCTGACCATACTTGACGTTTATTTATAATTATGTATGACTGGTTTTAATACTATCGAATGTCTAAAATATCTTAATTTTCCTAATGGAAAAACAAAACAAATAACAAATCATTTGAACTACATTATGTTACGGTTGCAAACCTTCAACTTATAAATTTACATCAATAATGAAGTATATATAATTTCCGAATGTTGAACAAAAGCACCTTCCACCATTTTGTGTAACAAAGGCCGTGATATGTACTATCCTGTCAGCCAGTGCAACACAACTGGCATATCAAAGGCTGTGGTATGTGCTATCCTGCCTGTGGGATGGTGCATATAAAAGATCCCTTGCTGCTAATCGAAAAGAGTAGCCCATGAAGTGGCAACAGCGGGTTTCCTCTCTCAATATCTGTGTGGTCCTTAGCCATATAACCGTAAATAAAATGTGTTTTGATTGCGTCGTTAAATAACACATTTCCTTCCTTCCACCATTTTGGATTTTCAATGCTGTTTTGTTGCAAAATGAAAATTCCACTCGAAAATTTGAAAATATTTTAGATTTTTGTTATCAATTGTTGCAGCAAATAATATTGTAATATATCATAAAACTTCATACGCCCTCCATTATTTTAGACATATATCAAAAGGTTACTCTTAGCTATTGGTTTCATAATTATTTTTGACTAACAAATGGGTGAGATCCTCGGTAAAGTAATTTGTTTAAATAGACATCAAAGTTGTCGACTGCATGTGGTCAGACAAAACCAAAGGCAGCGTTCTACGTGTATCCTGTATCGTCGGTTTACACGCCTCGTTTAATAATTACTTTTAGATAATTGGTGTAAAATGTATGTAAAAAAAAAAGTCAGAACATGTAAACAACCACTTCGGCAATTAACATAGTAATTGATACAAATTGTTAGCCGTTATGTCTAATATTTGTTGATTTCTAACTATGATGTGTAGAGAAATAGGATGCGTGTGTATGTGAAGTTCAGATAATTATATGAATAAAAGTTTTGAAAAGTGTTTTAGGTTTCAGTTTTCAGTAATTATTAGTTTTAATGCTGTACCTGGGGGGGGGGGGGGGGGGGGGGGGGGGGGGGGGGGGGGGCCGGGGGGGGGGGGATTAGTTTTAATGCTGTACCTGGGGGGGGGGGGGGGGGGGGGCAGAAATGTATTTTAAATAGTAACAGTATCTCCAGTTGATACTCTAGTACTAGTTATTACTGTGTGTATAAAATTATACAGCGTATAGACATATACATGTATTGTACATTGATTTGTAAATATACGGTCTGCATTATACATCTATAAACTGATGTTCTCAAACGAAATATTAAAATGTGTATTCCATAAACCTGTGCATTTATTAACAACTTTGCCAACGATAGTAGCCTAATGACTGAAATGTTTTTGTTGTCTTTATTATAATCAAGATATTGTTTACATTAATTAATGCACATCGTTAGCTTTCGTAGTAATAATATAATGTATGTGATTTCTTTTAAAGTTATGTAGTTTGAAAAACACCACATTTTAAATATAAACAGGATGGTAAACTGGTGAAGGGTCTTGCAATTGCCATGGAAAAAACAGATAACAAACTCAACGTAAGTGTGTGCATTGCATGCAATTATTTAACGAGGCCCTTCCAGACGAAAGGGCATGTGTTAGCGGTTTGTGTTAATCTCATTTTGGTCGTTCTGCATTTCTATGGCAACTGAGGGCCTGCTAATATTGAGTGGCGTTTAAAAGCCGTTTGTTTCGACAAAAGTCGGACCCCCATATACCCTTCCAAGCAGTGGTCGACCGAGTTTTAGAATTACCGCGAGGGAATGTACCAAAATACGTCAACCGTGGGCACGCAGCTAAGTAGGGAGGCACCCCTCTGCGCTGCTCTTCGAGGGAGTATGTTGGACCAGGTCGTTCCAGCTGTTGGTGAAAGTATCCCGTGAATTTTAAAACTAATGACACGCGCCGAGTGAATGTAATTCGAGTCAGTTTCCCTTGCGGAGAAGGTTCGAATGTTTGAACATAAGGAATGGCCATCAGTTCAAATGATCTTCGTTTTACCATAACTTGGCAAAAGAATATTGAAATATTTAATTTTCGAAAAACTTCAACAGCAGAATGTTCTACATATTCAGAAAAGGAAAACCAGGAAGAGATTCTTTGCGGAGTTTGGTTTGAAAAATCATGTTGGTGAAAAATGGTTTGGTTTTGAAATTCGAGTTCCATGTGTGTTAACAGATGACGTAAAAATGGGTCAGGATTTTTCAGTTGAAGATTTTCGGCATTTCCAAGGCTTCCATGGAATTAATCTTAGATCTGAATTTGACAGATGCTATGATAAAGGTACGATTTAGTTCTTTATCATATTTCCTTTTGGTATTGTTTAAACTTGATGAAAACATTAACTTTTGTCATTTGATGTTGATGTTGTTATAAAGACCTGTGGTATTTAAGTGTTGTGCTCCTGCCTCGGTCGGCTCTTGTGCCCAAGATAGGCGTGCGCTGCAACAGCTTGCTCTGAATGTGCACGTAATTCGATTTATTTAGTTTTGTTATATGACAGAAAATGTAAAAGTTAAAAACGCATCCTATCCCTACGTTTTAATGAAACTTCAGGCGCGTACCCGTTCCTGCACAAGCTAGTTAAAAAAAAAATCAATACATTTCCCCTAGGGACATGACTCGAACCCCGTATAAACTTCGTTCGCCACAGTCTAGACCTCTACCCCTGGTCCAACCACTGGCCATGCCAGATACTGGACCAGAGGGGGACATGCCTGAACCTTAGTGGACATAGGCATGCTAAAAATTATCAGAACCTGAACCTGAAGTCTAGACCCCCCACCTGCTAATATTCTTGCACACTTGCCAGTACTTAATAGTATACATGCATTCAAAGAAATGCAAAACGTTTCAACTTGTTAGTACGGTGAGAAGGTTATTTGTACTAGCTTCGAAACTGGGCGGGACGTAGCCCAGTGGTAAAGCGCTCGCTTGATGCGCGGTCGGTTTGGGATCGATTCCCGTCTGTGGGCCCATTGAGCTAGTTCTCGTCACAGCCAGCGCACCACAACTGGTATATCAAAGGCCGTAGTATATGCTATCCTGTCTATGGGATGGTGTATATAAAAGATCCCTTGCTACTAGTGAAAAAAAATGTAGCGGGTTTCCTCTCTATAACTGTCGAAATATACATATGTTTGACATCCAATAACCGATGATTAATAAATCAATGTGCTCTAGTGGTGTCGTTAAACAAAACAAACAAACTCCGAAACGTATTTTGCAATACTACTCTGATATTTAACAGGCGCAGCTGGAATGGTATTGTGGGGGCTCGAACTTAAAACTCTCAAAATCCAGGGTATAGCATTGAAATATATTGGAATTTATTTCCTATTTGTTCAGATGTAACATCTTGGTCGGTTGCGTGTTTTGTGCGGAAGACTGCTTGTAAATAAAGATATATGTTAGTCAGTTCTAGTGTACTCTGGAATTTTGTAGGTGTTCTGGTATGATGATGCAACCACCCCTACCTAGAAATATCTTTCCTCAGCTTATATGCTTAACAGATATATGGTCATATGGATGTTTCATTTGATCATTGTTTATTATTTATTAGGCGAATTGTAAGTAGATGCTGGAGTCGTAGGATGAAATCCCCTCAATGTATAGTTTTGTTTTTTGCCGTCATAATATGTACCCTTCGACTCAATCTAATTAAAATTAGCTCCACTATTACACATGGTAGTGGAGCTCATTTTAATTAGATTGCCTTCGACTGGTATATCAAAGGATGTGATAGTTCTGGGAAGGTGCATATAATGTTCAGATGTTATAATTACTAAATATTTGACATCCAATATCTGATGATGAATGAATCAATGGTCTCTAATGGTTTGTTAAAACAAACTTCAACTTTTTTTAAAATTCATACAAGATTTAAAAACTTTCATATATCCACACAACTTTGAAATTTATTCGTCATCTTATTCGAAGGGTAGCATCTACTATCACTTGAGAACTAAGGGCAGCAGAGCAGTTTGGCTGTTCGAGTTTTTCGCGCATACAGGTGTGCGGAGGTTGTGTTTGTTGTTGTTGTTGTTGTTTTGTGTTTTTGTGTTTTTTGTTGTGTTTTTTATTGTTGATTTTTAGCCCGAGTACTCTGAGCGTAAGAGGGCAAGACGGACATGCGTGATAACTGTCCAAATGTCCGTCTTTCTCTCTATTTTTTGTTATGGTTTGATTAGGGACTTTTTTCTTCTGTTTTTTTTTTCTTCACCCTTTTGATCTTTGTATGTCAAGATATTGCAGATTTTGTTGTTATTGT
Organism: Gigantopelta aegis; assembly: GCF_016097555.1. Classification (NCBI taxonomy): domain Eukaryota; kingdom Metazoa; phylum Mollusca; class Gastropoda; order Neomphalida; family Peltospiridae; genus Gigantopelta; species Gigantopelta aegis. The sequence continues at coordinate 63,452,666 of NC_054701.1, read as the reverse complement.
TGGGGGTTTTCAGCGGTCGAACTTTTGACCCTGTCGAGCAGACGATTCATACCACATGTACTGACATACCGCTTATTTCACACCATTTGACATTTGGAATACGCTTACACCTGTACTAACTTCGGACTACTGTTCGCTAAAAATGTTTTGTTTTCTCACAGCGCCGTTAATTATGTCGCTTTAAGTGTCCGAAAACCGTAAACAAACAACCACAATGTTCTCTGTAGAGCTGTCAGCAGTTTATCAGTTTTATTGCTAACCAATGTGGAGTGTTGAAATGTGGGAAAACATTACAGCTTAGATATGTATCTAACTGTGTGCAAAATATGTACGCGATAACTAGGACGTTATGTGTTTCACTTGTGGGTCACCCTTAATAAATTTTTCAATAAAATTAAATGTTTTTCTACTAGCTAATGACATTCGCTGGTTGGTTGTTTGGGTGTTTTTTTTTATATTGGCACTGTAGTTAAAGCTATATTTAGTATTTACAATTTTAAACAAAAAAGATTTTTTAATAAAATTAAATGTTTTTCTACTAGCTAATAACCGTCGTTGTTGTTCGTTTTTTGGTGGGTTTTTTTTTTTTTTGGGGGGGGGGGGGGGTAAATATTAGCACTATAGTTAAAGCAATATTCAGTATTTACAATTTTAAACAAAAATTTAAGATTAAGTTTTGGTGGGAAGCCACATTGTGCAAATTTGATAGAACCATTTTGAATATAGGTGCCCTGTAGCGTTTTTCGTAGGTTAATGAACGTTTATTTTATACAGATTAGAGAAAGAGGTTACATTACCTGGTAGTTTTCGCAACAAGAGCTATCACAACAAAAACACGGTCGTTAATGCGGTTCCCGGGGCTGAAGCTGTAATGAACATACGTTCTGTCCATCAACCTCTCGTTATAGGTATACAGTTTCGTAATTGTTTATGTGTGCAAGAAATATACATTAAAGACATCGCGTTTCAGAGATAAAACTGTCAACAAGGAACAGGTAAATAAGTGAGTTAAAGGTGGCATTTGGGCTAACTAAACAGTCGGACGTTTAACTAAAAACATATGCTTAAACGAAAGAAAACAAATTCTCAAATATTATATAGACATTTTGTATATATTCACTTTCGTACATGTGTCATTATTTTTCATTAGAAACTGGTGGGAGATTATTAGCTTTATTAAAAACGTATTCCCAGGCCTAATACAAGTTCCGTGGCATTCGGGATTTCTTTAGAATTCCTCGTTACCACAGAAAAGGAATGCTAAGTTAACGACTCAATCAGCAAAGGGTCGTAGCTAATAGGGGTAGGGGGGGGGGGGCAGCTGCCTCGACCCACTCCTCGAATTTTCCCCATCAAAATTCCTTCCTTATTGGCGTATTGTATTTCTCCTTCCGGAAACTGGTATGTTTAGGTTGTAAACGTGTCAGAAAAACTTGTATTGTTTGTGTTAGGTGAATAGAGGGATTCTGCTCCACTAGAACGGTGAAAATCAATATGGATGTCGTTAAACAGCATCTGGGGGCGGCTTAGTAGTCTAGGCACATTTTGGAGATTTGAGACTTGTTACGGCATTTTTGGGTAGAATATAGTATACAGTCGTTTTTATATGACTAGGACTTGCTGATTCCAAAAATGCTGTATACCAAGCTGAATTTTATGTTTTAAACCCCCTAAAGCCCAAAAACAAGATGACCGCCAATCTTTCTATATGATTTCATTACTTCTCAACTAATTGAGATATAACAATGATTTAAGACATTTTTCTGACATACTAAGCATCCAGCAATTCAATAAAAACAAATTAAAGTATGTAGTATCAAGGTTTTGGTAATTTACAGGAAATGTCACGGTCAGTTTGCAAGGTGGCTTCTCAATACAACAAGACGTTGTATTGTTTCTCTCTATAAACATGCAATTTGGCCTTCACTGTAGTTTTTACATGTTGTGTTTTGGATAATTGATAAAATTAAGCACCAAAGTATAACATTTGATTAATAACTAACATTTGAAACATATTATTCTAATATAAACAAAAACTTCAAACATTGCATTCAAACTCACACTGTTATAGACTTCTTATGTTGGGTCACACAGACATTAAATTTATTATTGGTCAACTACGTCAACGTTTATGCAGTCACCTGCACATTTGCAAGCACCAGTGCATGACAGTTTTGCCTTTCTGCATTTAGATTTCTGAGAGGAACACACGGAAAGGCAGCCGCATGAAATTAGTTGCAAACAGGATGCTGGTTACAGATGGTAGAGATACTAAAACTGGTTGGAGTTGGTCATCTTTCAGTTCCCATCCCATAGTTGTGGCAGGTGGAATATTTAGAAGTAATGTACTGGCCTGAAGTCAAATGCTGGTTTGATAATGAGTTCTTTTTATGTGGTATCTTGCAGCATCACTTGTTGGAGGGAGCATTTCTGGACGTTGTGCTTTTTTGAACAGTACATATCTGGCCTTGTCTGTTGTGGCTGCATTGGGAACTTTATAGATCTTACAAATTAATGACTCAGCATTATGCATTGTATGTTCTGTTAAAGGCTCTTTACCAAGGCCATAAAGCGGTTCTTTGTGCTTAAAGAAGATAACAAGAGTTGTTTTCGTGGTGTGACCAGACAGGTATGAAGTTGTATCACAATGAAAAGGAAGAGGAAGTTGAGCTGTTCGGAGGGCTAAACCATGTGTATCCATAACATCTCTCACTGAAATGAATTTTTGTGTTTTGTGTGTCCTTACCTTTTACCACACAATGGTGCACTTCATTCTTGCATAATGTGCAATGAGCAGCAGGAAAACATCAGTCTCTTGCAGAAACCACAATGGTGTCAGAACTTCCATTCACACAGTGAAGCAGAATTCGAGTATCGGCCTTCTCGTGGTAACCTTGTAACTGTGTGATGTTGATGTCTTGAGTGTTGCAGTTCCTCTCTTTCTCCTAGCCCTGGTTCCTGACTTGATAGAATGCTGTTCATATATGTCAAAAAGGATATCAATTCGACTGCACTTTGCACCAGATTGATAGACTGCCCGTACAAAAATATCTGCAAAGTCATCAAATGTTAATGCACTTTGCGGCTTCCCTAAAGCAACAACCAATGCCTGGCCATCAATTGTAAATGTTGCACCATTAGGGATTTCTAAGGTCGCTAGACAAGATATGTTCTTTGTTAGTTCTTCAATAAGCACTGATTTTTGTCCTGTGCGAAGACTACCATCCATCTATGCAAGTGACAGAGGTACTGGCAGATGGTCATGCTTTAGTAAGTTTTTCAAGTGAACATTTCGACCAGCTTCAGAAGCAATGAGTAATCTTTGCAGGATAGACCTGTCTGCTTTTAATATCTTCCTCTTGTCATTAGTCACCTTAGTAACATCATAAATGTTAAAAATGTCAGTAACTTATTCTTTTGCAGTTATTAAAGGATCTCTGAACTGTTTTCCAAGCTGTCCTTCACCAGTAAGAATCAGTCTGTCCCTCACACATTCTTCAATTTGCTTCTGCCCTCTGTCTCCTGTATGAAGCAACAACTCTGTAATATCTTGTGTTGCCTGATCCTTCGTTGCAATGTTGCACAGTGTCGCATCATCATGTTCAACTTCTTGGAACACACCCTAAGTGTTTAGAACCTGTATAACTTTTTCTTCATCTTCACAATCTCTCTGTCTCTGGCTCTTGGTAGCTTCTTTGTGGACTAATGAATCATCAAGTGCAAGATCACAGAGTTACCTAGTGTCTGATGCAATCTGTGCTCGTAGGTTAAATGATAAAATCCTTCTACTTAAAGCAGATAGTCTTTGTTATTCCAACTATTCCACCTCCTCTCTTACCTGTTCCATTCAGCCATTCCTGAGACTGGTCAGGATCCACTTGGTTGAATCTGGAATTCCCACCTTCACTTCAAAGTTTCCCTCTCTGAACTGCTCAAGAACATCACTGGGCAATTGATTCATCTCAGCAAGGTATATAATACCCCATTTTGCATAATTTGTATGATCATATATGTGAAAATAGGGAAACATACATTGGAATGCAAAGAGGTGTATCCCAAATGCCATCTCGTTGAGCACAGATAAACATCAACAGCACTTCACCGTCTGCAGATATTCCCACCATAGCATAAAGTTAGGATCTTCAGCATGTCTTTGACCAAACCGAAATGGTGCATTGTTAAGTTTTGGTGTTGACAGAATGTCAAAGAGCTGTTTAACTCCATCCTCGTCACTTGCATCATATTATGCCAGAGTTATATCAACATTCTGCAGAACCAATGTTACAAATATACGAATGTTTTTAGAATTTCAAAATGTGGTCATCTACTCTCTCTCTCTCTCTCTCCCCCCCCCCCCCCCCCCCCACCGTTATTAGGTGCACCAATACCAAACATAAATACTCGATTGTAAAGACAAGTTAGAATATTTAATTACATGTTTAAATATATGGTTTGTGTAAGAAAAGCCATTACACCTTAGCTGAGAGAAATAATATGGTTCTTCTTGTATGAACTGTACTTAAAAATGTGACTTTGACCTTTCCAGTAAATATATACGGTTATATCCAACATATTTGAATTTGCTTTCATTGAACTACTGGGTACTTCAAATGTCAAAAACAGATCTGAGATGATTATAATATCTCACTTAGATGAGAAGTAATCGAAGGCTATAGTGGTCTATCTGCTACCCTGTCGTAAGGCTTCGATTATTGACATATCAAAGGCTATAGTAGCCTATCTGCTACCCTGTCGTAAAACTCCCGATTATTATCATATCAAAGGCTATACAATACATAGCAGTAGCCTATCTGCTACCCTGTCGTAAGGCTCCGATTACTGACATATCAAAGGCTATAGTAGCCTATGTACTACCCTGTCGTAAGGATCTGATTACTGACATATCAAAGGCTATAGTAGCCTATCTGCTACCCTGTCGTAAAACTCCCGATTATTATCATATCAAAGGCTATACAATACATAGCAGTAGCCTATCTGCTACCCTGTCGTAAGGCTCCGATTATTGGCATATCAAAGGCTATACAATACATAATAGTAGCCTATCTGCTACCCTGTCGTAAGGCTCCGATTATTGGCATATCGAAGGCTATAGTAGTCTATCTGCTACCCTGTCGTAAGGCTCCGATTATTGGCATATCGAAGGCTATAGTAGCTTATCTGCTACCCTGTCGTAAGGCTCCGATTATTGAAATATCGAAGGCTATAGTAGTCTATCTGCTACCCTGTCGTAAGGCTCCGATTATTGGCATATCGAAGGCTATAGTAGCCTATCTGCTACCCTGTCGTAAGGCTCCGATTATTGGCATATCGAAGGCTATAGTAGCCTATCTGCTACCCTGTCGTAAGGCTTCGATTATTGACATATCAAAGGCTATAGTAGCCTATCTGCTACCCTGTCGTAAAACTCCCTATTATTATCATATCAAAGGCTATACAATACATAGCAGTAGCCTATCTGCTACCCTGTCGTAAGGCTCCGATTACTGACATATCAAAGGCTATAGTAGCCTATGTACTACCCTGTCGTAAGGATCTGATTACTAACATATCAAAGGCTATAGTAGCCTATGTACTACCCTGTCGTAAGGATCTGATTACTGACATATCAAAGGCTATAGTAGTCTATCTGCTACCCTGTCGTAAGGATCTGATTACTGACATATCAAAGGCTATAGTAGCCTATGTACTACCCTGTCGTAAGGATCTGATTACTGACATATCAAAGGCTATAGTAGTCTATCTGCTACCCTGTCGTAAGGATCTGATTACTGACATATCAAAGGCTATAGTAGCCTATGTACTACCCTGTCGTAAGGATCTGATTACTGACATATCAAAGGCTATAGTAGCCTATGTACTACCATGTCGAAAGGCTCCGATTAATTATTGGCACATCAAAGGCTATATAATAAATAATAGTAGCCTATCTGCTACCCTGTCACAAGGCGTTCTGTTTGGAATGAATGAATGAATGAATGAATGTTTAACGACACCCCAGCACGAAAAACACATCGGCTATTGGGTGTCAAACTATGGTAATGCAAATAAATAAAGTGATGATCAACATCAATATAAAAATTCAAGGTTTAAACAAAAACAGTGTAAAGAACTGCGCAAAAATACAAATACAAATATCACAGAATTTTACGAACACCGAATTTTAATAGGGGTCAAACTATGGTAATGCAAACAAATAAAGTGATGATCAACAACAATACAAAAATTCAAGATTTAAATAAATGAATGAATGAACGAATGAATACATCGGCTATTGGGTGTCAAACTATGGTAATGCAAATAAATAAAGTGATAAAAATTCAAGACTTAAATAAAAACAGTGTAAAGAACTGTACAAAAAACACAAATATCACAGAATTTTACGGATACTGAATTTTACTGAAAACTTCAATTTTGTGCTGTATTGGCCATTCTCAAAGAGAATGTTACACCCCTGCACCACGGTGAGGTTACAGCACACGCAGGGGCGCGTTCTGTTTGGATGCCTACTGTTACTTTTCTAGCCTCAAATTGGTTTCGTGACTCATATTATTCATTAACCAGTGCCCTATGACTGGTATATATCAAAGGCAGCTAGATTCCAACTTCACAACGGATGGTCCAGCCATCTGCACTGCATGCTAAATACAGTGTTCTTGGGTACTTGTTGGATTTATAAATGCGAACATTAATTATAAAAGCTGAAGCCAACATCCATGTTTTAGTCTAATGTCATTGATGCTAAACTGGAGTTTGTTGGATTAAAAAGTGACCTTTTTGTTTTTGTTTTGTTAGTGTTTATTTGTTTTTGTTTCATATATTTTTAAAATTAATTAATTTTTTTTTTTTTTTTTTTTCATTTATATATAACAAGAGTAGCCAACTATGGTATTATGACCATGTGCATACTAATAATAACAGAGTAGGAAACTATACATGCACACAACACCATGGGGACAAATGTCGAGCATTATAGCACACCCCCCCCCCCCCCCCCCCCTTTTTTCGAATAGACTTTAGGGCAATTAAATTGGTTAAAAATAATCAAATTAAAATTAAATTATAATTGTTTTTATATTTGGGTTGCCCAATCAAATGCGACAAAATTTAAATTAGACTTAGAGTTCTGTATTTTATAGTGACATGTTTTTTGGAAAATTGCAAATAAATTTTAATAAATATTTTAAAGTCCCATATTTTTAAGTTTAGAAATAATAATCAAAATTGTCCCGTAAAGTCTTCTGCCCCGAGTCAAGCCACTGGCATCCAGAGACGGGACTCGGGATAGACATGCTCGAAACCTTCGTGGTTTGCTGCCCCGAGTCAGGCCACTGGCATCCAGAGACAGGACTCGGGAGAGACATGCTCGAAACCTTCGTGGTTTGCTGCCCCGAGTCAGGCCACTGGCATCCAGAGACAGGACTCGGGATAGACATGCTCGAAACCTTCGTGGTTTGCTGCCCCGAGTCAGGCCACTGGCATCCAGAGACAGGACTCGGGATAGACATGCTCGAAACCTTCGTGGTATAGGAGCAGGATAAAACCTTCAAGTCAAGTCAAGCATTATAGCATGCATGCTTGATGCGCGTTCGGTTTGGGATCGATCTCCGTCGGTGGGCCCGTTGGGCTATTTCTCGTTCCAGTCAGTGCACAACGACTGATATATCAAAAGGCCGTGGTATGTGCTATCCTGTCTGTGGGATGGTGCATATAAAAGATCCCTTGCTACTAATGGAAAAAATGTTGCGGGTTTCTTCTCTAAGACTAAATGTCAAAATTACCAAATGTTTGACATCCAATAGCCGATAATTAATAAATAAATGTACTCAAGTGGTGTCGTTAAACGAAACAAACTAACTAAATATGAACAGTGTATGTTTCAAGTGCATTGTCAACTATGCTGAATGTACGACCCATAACCGAGTCTCTACAAATGTCACTACACAAGCAGACGAGAGACAGATACAGGAAGTTAATGACACGTGTAAAGTGCATAATATAATATTTCCATGGCGCTATTGTTATTATCTATGCTGTTATGGAGTATTTTTCTTCCTGATAATTCAAATTGAATACTACTGAAAATAGAACAATATTATGTTCCAGACATACTAAATTCACTATTCACTTTAATCTGTGAACAATATGGATACAACAAAGGATCAATGTAAGTATGTTACATACTTATTTTTGTGACTGTATATTATGCGTAGTAGTAATTCAGTTCAGTTTATTGTTGTATGTAAGATCATAAGCTCATACATACCAGAATGAATATATAATGACATTACGATACCGTGTGTTCAAACATTGAGCTGTGTTAAGACTTGCTCTAGCTCTAGAGGGGTAGTTCCCCCCTCCCCTCACCACCAACGCCCATATCCCCCCCCCTCTCTCTCTCTCTCTCTCCTCCTCTCCACCTCTCTCTCTCTCTCTCTCTCTGCCTTTCCTCCCCTTCTCTCTCTCTCTCTCTCTCTCTCTCTCTCTCTCTCTCTCTCTCTCTCTCTCTCTCTATACATGTATATATATATATATATATATACACACACAGATATATCCCTTCTTTCCCTCTCTCCCCTCCACCTCTCTCTCTCTCTCTCTCTCTCTCTCTCTCTCTCTCTCTCTCTCTGCCTTTCCCTTCTCTCTCTCCCCTCTCTCTGCCTCCCCCCCCCCCTCTCTCTCTCTCTCTCCAAGTGTCGTAGTAGTGTGTGTGTGTGTGTGTGTTTTTGTGTGTGTGTGTCTCGGTGTGTGTATCTCGGTGTGTGTGTGTGTGTGTGTGTGTGTGCGCGCGCGCGCGCGCGCGTGTTACTGTGCTATGCTATGTGGGTTCACGAATTAAATGTTTGTGTCTGTGTGCGGGCGTATTGGCGTGTACGCGCGTGCGTTCGAACAAGGGTTCGAACGAAAATTCTATGAACTGTGTAAATGTGTTCAGTTCTTAGACGCGCACACCACCCTCCAACCTCCCCCTCCTTATTTCAGGATCCACCCTACGGGTATGAAGTACTAGTACATTGTTTTGACAGTCGTCTGCATCTAGCTTTATTGTGTGCCGCCCAGTCAGTTATATTATAACACCCTGAACATTAGCCAACAATAGCACGCAATTTAAACATGGTTTCATGGACGAGCGATTAACCGATTGCTATCAACTCCAGGTTTACGACCGATAGCTACTGGTTTCGTATATCAGTGCAAGCTCAGCTTACCGGAGAGAAAAGAAAATGAATATGTGTTTAACGACACCTCCGAAAATATTAAAGTACGGTTATTTGGGGTCTAACATGTAGTTACTGACCGATTCTAGGGCATTTACCCCCTGGACATTTCCCCCACCCCCACCCCAGGATATTACCCTACTATTCCCTCCTGGACAATTCCCCCTGGCATATCCCCCAGTACCCTCCCCCAGTTTTGTTATATGATGAATTGCATTATATTTTAAAATATGCTTTATACTCCAATTTAAGAAAACAATATATAACGCCCTACTGTTATATACAGCAGCAATCACTTTCATATGTATGTATATGTATTGTTTGCTTGTGTTTTGTTTTTCCTGTACTTGTATTGTAGCTGTAATCTTGTTTATACAGATGAACTCAATGTTGATAAAGAATTGAATTGAAATTGCTATATAGTAATACAGTAATTAATAGAGAACCTTTGAAGTACAAACGTTACTTTCTAAACCTCTTAATGCAAGTGACAGACCCTAGTTTTTAAACACTGCGACGTATTTTTCACTATTAAAGCTGTTTTTAATCATTTAAATTAGAAGTACTTACATTTTATTATTTAGAATATTAATTGTCGTACATCTGAAGTAGTTCTTGCATTCCAGGTTTTTGTAATACCCCAAAATGCATTTTTCATAATTCGAAAAAAGCACGTTCGTCTGCACTATCCTGTCTGTGGGATGGTGCATATAAAAAATCCCTTGCTGCTAATCGAAAAAGAGTAACCCATAAAGTGGCGACAGCGGGTTTCCTCTCAAAATCTGTATGGTCATTAACCATATGTCTGACGCCATATGACCGTAAATAAAATGTGTTGAGTGCGTCGTTAAATAAAGCATTTCCTTCCTTCCTTCCTTCAGATAATTCGATCCTTAGTATATACCATTCATGGAACTGGCTGGGACGGGAAAATTCCTGATTGTACAACCGATCGCACCTCGGTCGAGCTCTTCACCACTGAGCTACATGCTTGTTCCGTTACTTTGAATGGCTGGGAATGCCGTATCTTAACACCTGAAATTCAAACTTTTCTTGGGGAACCACCACCGGCCTCGGTGGCGCAGTGGTTAAGCCATAGGACACTATGCTGGTAGGTACAGGGTTCGCAGCCCGGTACCGGCTCCAACCCAGAGCGAGTTCTTAAGAGCTCATTGGGTAGGTGTAAGACCACTACACTTTCTTCTCTCTCACTAACCACTAACCAACTAATAACTAACTCACTGTCCTGGACAGACAGCCCAGATAGCTGAGGTGTGTGCCCAGGACAACGTGCTTGAACCTTAATTCGATATAAGCACAAAAATAAGTTGAAATGAATGAAATGGGGAACCACCTGTAATGATTCTGGTCCTCAAATACACTCCGTAGACCTTGTAAAACAAGTAAATCAAATTTTCTTTTAAAAACACCACTAACTATTACCCAAACAATCACTGTATTACGTCAGGTGAGCCCTCCCGCATCCAGCTGAGATAGGGGTGTAAGACAGGTAAATTAACTTCCATCTCACTAACCACTATTACCCACACGGTTACTATTGAAAGAAAGAAAGAAAGAAATGTTTTATTTAACGACGCACTCAGCACATTTTTTTTTTTTTTACGGTTTTATAGCGTCAGACATATAGTTAAGGACCACACAGATTTTGAGAGGAAACCCGCTGTCGCCACTACAGGGGCTACTCTTTCCGATTAGCAGCAAGGGATCTTTTATTTACGCTTCCCACAGGCAGGATAACACAAACCATGGCCTTTGTTGAACAGTTATGGATCACTGGTCGGTGCAAATGGTTTACACCTACCCATTGAGCCTTGCGGAGCACTCACTCAGGTTTTGGAGTCGGTATCTGAATTAAAAATCCCATGCCTCGACTGGGATCCGAACCCAGTACCTACCAGCCTGTAGTCCGATGGCTTAACCACTGCGCCACCGAGGCTGGTCGGTTACTATTGATGCGCGATCATCGGTCTAGGGTCGATTTTCGTTGGTAGGGCGCACTGGGCTATTTCTCGTTCTAGCCAGTGCATCACGACTGGTATATCAAAGGTATGTGCTATTCTTCTGTGGAATGGTGCATATAAAATATCAATTGCTACTATCTAAGACTATGTGTCAGAATTACCAAATGTTTGACATCCAATAGCCGATTAACAATAAATCATTGTGCTCTAAAACGAACTTTAACTTTTAACTATTACCTCTTACTAACCATTAACGTTTACCGATGCACTCACTATTGCCTTACTTGTCTCACTAGTCTCTATTACTCACACAAACCTTAAGACGTGCAGAAGTGGTGCACTGGCTGGAGCGAGAAATAGCCCAATGACGGGGATCGATCCCAAACCGACCGCGCATCAAACGAGCGCTTTACCACTTGTCTACGTCCCGCCCCCCACACAAACCAGAGCTGAAGAGTATGCCCACACGATGATGGCAGCTTAAGTGAAGCGTAATTACGTAGATACAAGTCCAAGTGACTTCGCAAGTCATTATCATGAAAGTCTCGAGTTGTAGTCCAGCCAGGACCCTACATTTTTCATTTCAACTTATTTTCGTGCTTATATCCAATTAAGGTTCAAGCACGCTGTCCTGGGCACACACCTCAGCTATCTGGGCTGTCTAGTTAGTTGTTAGTGATTAGTCAGAGAGAAGAGGATGTAGTGGTCTACCCAATGAGTCGTTAAAACTCGTTCTGGGTTGGAGCCGGTACCGTGCTGCGAACCGTGTACTTACCAGCCTTATGCCCGATGGCTTAACCACGACACCATCGAGGCCGGTCAGGACCCTACAAAGTCAGCAGTTATCTATAATTAACTAGCTACTAGCTAAAAATGTGTCTCTTTTTTTTTTCCAACTACCTATTCAAGGCCGTAGCTCAGATTTTGTTTGTGGGGAAGTGGGGAGGGGAGGTCAGATGAATTCTTGGAACGAACGAGCATGAAAGGCGCAAGACACTATGGGTCAGGGTAGCCCCTCCCCCTGACATTTGTAAATCTAAAGGTTCTAAAATACCATTTTGCAGCTATTTCAGGGAGGTTACATACTTAAAACGTCAATATCAATTTACCTAGCTACAACCCTCCTATTTGTATCATCATGACCAGTAGCAGCAGTAGCAGTAACATGTTATAGTGAATAAACTAAAATCTTACTTTTAAAGGTGCTTTAGATACATTGTTCCTGCAGCTGAGCTATTACTGTAGTGGTTGTGATTGTGGTACTGTGTGGGTGTAGGTAAATATTTTTAGCATGCTTCCATCGGAGAACTGTTCAAGCACGCCTGTCGTGGGCACAACCTCTGACTTCGCAGAGAGTTCTGTCCATGACAGGGGATTGTGGTACTTTGTGGTGATGCACGTTTTGTTTAAACAGGTGCAAACTACTTTTAATGAATCTCCCATACAGATAAATGGAATAATAACGAGGAAACAGAAACGGCCTTCTGTCCTTTTCAATTCGACTAAGTTGTTCCGAAAGAATTTCCCAACCGTTGTAAATGAATGATGCAATTTTGTGAGGAAGTCGAAACGATTAGACTTTTTTTTTTCTCACCGTCCAAACAGACGAATTCTGAATGGAGATCAAGACGTATAAAACAAGGAAGTATTGTGAACCTTGAGTAACTGCTATTTTTAAACATACACTAAATCGTTATGCATGATCAGAATTGCATTAGTCTTCGTCTACATAAAGTTCTGTTCTGTCATATAGATATAAGCGCATAGTCCACATAAGTCGATAGTAAAGGATTAACATGATAGCGAAAACTCAGTTGTCAACAATGTTACTTTTCGATTAGCAGTAAGTGGTTTGTATGTGTGTGTGTGTGTGTGTGTATATATATATATATATATATATATATATATATATATATATATATATATATATATATATAATTTCATGGTGGTAACATCATTTCATTATTTGTGTAGATTTGTGGAAATGTAATCATGATTATAATCATGATTGCTAGACAATGTGTTCGCAATCGTAATCGGTTACTTTCAATTATCTTGTAATCGTAATCGTAATCGTAATAGTGGCATTCTAAAGTAATCGTAATCGTAATCGATTACTTTTGTCAAGTAATCGCCCCATCTCTGATATGTATATATATATAATATGAGCCGTCACATGGGAAAACCTACAACTTAGCACCAAAAAAAACTTTGTCTTATTTTTTTTGTAAATAACAGGTAATAACCTTACAAAACTAAATCTCAGGTATTTGGGCTCTATCTTAATTATATCTTGTAAAAATACAGCATTAATGACATCACGTTTTCAAAATCAAAGTTGACGGCGTCAAAATTAAATTTCAACGTTATTACCTTATTCTAGGTTACTTCCCGTCCCAATGTCAATGAAATCAACTGATTTAGAATCGGTACTTTGTTCATTTTATTTTTACCCAGTATTTTAAGTTATATATTCCGATTTAATTGCTTATAATTAATCTACAGATCCCATACATGAATGTATGCTAATACTAATTAGTGAGAGAGATGAAATTTAGCGAACTACAACATTTCGCACCAATGTTTTTAAATTTTCTGTTACATATTGCACCGCACCCCACTTTATTCAGATTCCTGTATCCACTATGGAGTAATTTCATATTTTGTTGGTGTCGAACGATATCGTTTCATTCTTCGGTTGGCATTGGGCATGTTGTAACCTGGTACTTGGGGCGGACAAAGGGTCGAATGGTTTTATATTTAGTTTTGTTTCTGTTGTGACAAGTGTTCTCGCTGCTCCATTTAAGCGGGGCGGCCGGCCCGGTATTGCATTTTGCCGCCCCGCTTTCGTATTTTGCCGCCCTCTTTATTTTCCCGCATCCTACTATATTTTACAGAATCCAGCTCTGCTATTTCATATCGATCAGTCGGCACACTCGACATCAAAGAAAACAAGCCGCGGTGTGGAAAAACTTCAGTAGCTTACGATAGTTGCCGTAACATAATTTAACACTATTTTAACAGCCTCGGTCAATCAGTTTTTGTGTTTACTAACTTTCGTCTGATATTTTGTTCACAATTGCAGATGTAGTTGGTCGTAACTGATGATTTTTAATTAGTCATTTGTTTATTCGGCAATTCTTTATAAAATATTAGAAACTTTTAATTTTAGGTGTATCACCGCCTATAAAAATAACGGAAGTGGTAGTGTTCATCATTAAAAGTATTTTTCTTGGATGCCAAATTATATATACACCGTCTTTACAAAAACGAAACTACTTTTTATCACCTGGCTATATCAGTGCGATCGATTCATTCAATGAAGAAATAAAAAGAACACAGACATGATATCCCAATTTAGGGGATCACCTTTATTTTTTTCAGATATTTTGAAATCTTTATTAAAATAATATTAAAACAAGGGGTATGCCTTTTCGCAAAATCGACCAATACCCAACGATAGGCCTACACGTAGCCCAAGTACTCGGGCTAGCCTATACGGTAACCATGTTCCCCACCCTTTTGTTTCCTTTTTCTCCTCTGGTTTCGTTTTTAGGGGGGTGGAGGGGGGATTCCGCCCTCCTTTAATTTTTACCCAGCGAGAATATTCTGTAGGCCTACATTTCCTTCTGCTCTTTTTCCATTTCCCTCAACTTCAAAATATGGTCATAAATTTGATTTTCAGATTATTTTCTAAAATCCACTGCATCCTTTCTGTAACTTGTGCTAATTGGATCAGGTTCAGTGTCATTCTGCTCACTGGTGTTATCATCAGATAAGTGTTTGATTCTATGTTCAGTATTATTGTGTACATCTACTGGACTGTATTTATCATATTCATCCAATACAGTTAAAGTTAAAGTTAGAGAACATTGATTTGTTAATCATCGGCTATTGGATGTCAAACATTTGGTAATATTGACCTATAATCTTATAGAGGAAACCCGCTACATTTTCTATTAGTAGCAACGGATGTTTTATATGAACCATCCCACAGACAGGATAGCACATACCACGGCCTTTGATATGGATGGGACGAGAAATAGCCCAATGGCTCCAACGACGGGGATCGACCCCAGACCTACCGCGTATCATGCGGGCGCTTTACCACTGGACTACGTCCCGCTCGTCATCTAATACAGATACTGTTTCTTCCGTGTCCACTGTTCTTAGTGTTGGTCTTCTATTTTGAATTCCAAAATGTGCCTCAAAGAGTAGGCCTACTTCAGGCTCTTGTAAAATTAAAATATACATCTGTAAGGAAAGAAAAGCAACTCCTTCTATACAAATGATGTGAAGTGAGTAAAGTGAACAGATATTATAATAATTTAATAATTATCACACACACGCACGCACATACACACACACACACACAGCAATAATAATAATAATAATAATAAAATTGGTTGAGGGAGAAACAACCTTTCGAGAATTGATCTGCTATACCTCCGCATGTTAATCTCTAGGCCAGCTTATGCAATGACATCATGACGTATAATAAAGGTATATAAATGAAACGTTTCTGTTACCGTACCGCAATGTGTGTGCAGACGACAGTAAATTTGTTTGCAAACGATGGTAAAATAAATAACTAAAAATGTAGTATTGTTACAGATATATATATATATATATATATATATATATATATATATATATATATTTCTTTTTTGTAGGAAATGATTTAGTTTTGGGTGATTCTCCCGTACCGCTGCACATTTGAAAACTTGTTTTGTGAAAAATTAATTCATGATATTGGGAATAAATTTTATACGTTTTAAAACCTGATTTATTACTTCTTTAAAATATATTGTTAGCAGTGATACTTCAACATTTGTTGGGTTTTTTTTACATTGTTTACCAAGTCATCACAAACAAATGTCCTCACCGTCACATTTCATGTGTTAATTTCTCACGAGTATAAATTGGACAAGATGTTATAACTGCAGGAACATTCATGTGTAGTGCTATTCCTAGATATGTAAATGTTGCTTTTCATAAATCAGCTTCATCAATTTCATATTTTATTTCTGCAGCTGTTTGATAGCGATGGGTTTGTTTTGCTGTGTGGGATGAAAATGTATATTTTGAACATGTAAAATTTGTTTTTTATTGCCAGGCTATTCACATTTGGTAATGCCAGATATGTTTTTCTTTGCAAAATTCTGTGTTACATTTATTAATCAAATTCTGGAACAATAAAATTGAAGAATTTCTTTTCAACATAAACTTTGATATTCGTGATGGAGAGGGACATGGTGTTACGGAAAAGATACTGTTGTGATGGTAAAGACATTCGTTAACCGTCATTAAGATACTAAGCAAACAACATGTTACGTGATAATAGCTGCACTTTAATCAATAAACTCACATATGCATCAAGTAACTAACAGAACAGTAAGTACTTAAATTCACAAAATAACTAGTTTTCTATTTCCACCTAGATACAGTTTCTGGCTCAAAACCTCCATTTTGTGTCAACGTGTCAATTTGAACAACCTTACCACTTTTAAAATTTAATTATGCATTATCCGTATAATCTCACAAACGAATTGATCAACAACTTGTTGTTACAAGAAAAAGAAACATCTAATTGCGAAATACGAATCAACTGTTAAAACACTTTCAAAAAACGTTTGTCACTGAACGGTCATTTATGAATACTTTGAACATACTTTATTCCAGATAATGGAGTCAATTTGTAAATATCGTTTAGTAACTGGCGTTGGTTCAGGGATAATTCCCACAACATTCTTCCATTCATACAATATACAGTCTTCCACGAAGGGCCAGAAGAAGCGGTTGACCCCAAATCTGAACATAACTTTTACCTCCACAGAATCAGAATCCAAATTTTGGATAATACCTGGATACACCTGAGAGTCATATTCTACCAAACACCACTTCCCGATCATTGGGATATTCATTTTCTCTGGATGCAGATATTCCTTTCACTGCCACATTAATGTCTACAACATCACTCGCATTTACCAAACTCTCATGTGTTTTAGCTTCTTGAGGCTGGGATATCACTTGCGGAAATATGTGTGTTTCAGTTTTGGAAGGACAAAAGCAGTCGCACCTACTAGGCCATTTTCAGAAACAACTCAGAAGTCGTAATTCGATCACATTAGGGCTTGATGCTTGGCTGACAATTTGGTGCAATTTCATTGTGCCCTCAATGGTTTTAAGACAAGGTAACATCTTCTTGACAGTATCAATTTCCTTGCTTTCAACAAAGAACAGCTCGATGTCCATTTGCATTTTACCAAGCTCCAAAAACATTTCCTTAGCGTTAACAATGTCCTTTCCCTTTTGAAACCAAAGCATCTGTTGACCGTTTTAACAATCCTCCTACCCCATCCGCAGCTCCTTTGCCATGTCCAGCTTCAGTCAAATTCCATGAAGCATGCTTGAACCCGTACTTGGAATGAATCATTTGGGAAAACAAATAAAAGCTGCCCTTTGAACGATACTGAGTAGTGGGCCCATCACTAATGAAATGCACTTCTTCGATTTGTGGATTTTTAGTCTTTGCTTCTTTGAGAACAGGATCTAAATGTGCCCAAATTCCTGCAGGATTATGGCACATGTCATCTGAAATGGTGCAAAATGCTTTTCCCCCCGTTGCAGTGTAGAGGATTCCTGTGTGTAATGTTACTTGATTGCGGGATCCACCAAAATGTAGGCTTTAGACTTCACTTAAGAATTTACATTAGTAATTTTCAGAAAAATCTACATTAATAATAACCGTTTTCTCATTGATGTTTTCTTTGAGAAATCTGAGGATTCTGAATTGGTGCCTGATATTGTACAGATGGCGGCAAAACGGGGGGGGGGGGGGGGGGGGGGGGTTCACAAGTTTTCTGTGTCATCCACCAGCTGTGTGAAGGTTGACTGTAATTTATCTTAACTGTTTTCTGTATTTTCATGGGATTACCATTCTTGAGATATTCTTCTAACCTATTTGTCCAGTTCCAGTATGAAACCTGCCTTCCTTTTTCAAATTCAGAGGTTTCCACTTTCATGCCAAAACAAAGATTACATTCTCGATACATGCATTGTTTTCTGTTTATATCACAAGTGATCATTCTACAAAGATCTTCTATGTCATTTGTTTTCAAAACACTTTCTTGGTGTAATGTTTTTAACTTTGAATGTCATATTTTCATGCAGATGACATGCACATGTATCCCTTTCGTAAAGCTTTCTTTCTACATCTCAAAAAGGTCTCACTTTACAGAATGTTGAATAATGTACTTTGAAACCTGGATATTCATTCACAAATTTAGTATGAAGATTTTTGAGAGAATCTGTAAGGTATCTCTTCTGTTTCGTTAACTTGCCTTTGGTTATTGTCTCTTTCTTGCCTGGAGCCTGTGTACTGTGAATGTCCTGTTCTAAGAAATCCTGCATTTTAGGTTTAATATACTTTCTCCACAGTTCTTTACGTTTTTTCTTTTCAAATGTAAATCTATCTGTTCTTGTTTCATTTGCTTTCAACATGGCTCTACCAATGGCCATGGTTTGTCTAACCTATTTTAGAAGTCTGTATTTTTTCAGAATACCCTTTGTCAGTATTTTAGAAAGCAACTGTCTGCTGCATTCATCTTTGCGTTTCAAATATTTCTCTTTTATTTCATTGACCATTACGTGATGCAGCAACAAGGACCGTCGCACACTGGGACCTACATCGGAATGAGATAATTGTTTCAAAACCTTACTTTTGGGTGACAGTCCTTCTAACATAGTTCTGTTTGATAGCGCTTTTTGTATTTCTCAGCAAGTTTTTCTTTATTTTTGAGCATTTTTCTTAATGCAAATGTCATTCTGTATGCTGCTGAGCGGTCCTTTCTAACCCCTTTTCTTCCACGCTGACGGGCGGTTTCAACTTGTTCCCGTTGTGGGGAAGGACATGGTTTGATATTTAAAACATTTTGTAATGCTTTCTTTTTGTCCCATTGTATTTTCAATAGTTTTTTCCAGTATCTTCTTTTTTGTCTCTGTTGTCTTGGTGTTTTTTGCTTGATATCAAACTCTCTCTTTGTCTTTCGTCACTTATATCTCTCTTTTTCTTTTAGTAAATACTGTTCATGCCTTACTGGGTCACTTTTATGTTTTGTCTGTACTTGTCCGCGTCAGAGCCAGACACAAGCGTGAAAATACCCGTAACAAAGCATGGTTTGGCAATCATTGCAGAACACTAAGAAGAAAGTATACAGAAGCGAGATCAGCATACAAACAACGAAAAACACCTGATAATAAGCAACGACTTTTGAATGCCAGTAAAAGCTACAGAAATGTAATACGGAAATATGTTAACAAACACAATTGGAAGACAGAACAAAGACTCACAGAACTTAGTCAACATGATACCCACGCCTTTTGGAAACTGTTAAAAGAAAAACAAGACCCTACTCTCCCCCCTTTAGACACTCTGTACGATTACTTTAAAAATATAAACAGCAGTGATGACAACACAACAGAAGAAAAAGATCCAAGTTTTAAATATAGATTTTGAGGACACTACCATGCTAAATGAATCAATATTACAAGAAGAAATACTCGCCGTTGTTAAAAATCTAAAAAACAATAAAGCCTGCGGAATAGACCAAATAATCAACGAGTATATTAAGCAAACTATCGGCTGTATGGTCCCTGTGTATGTTAAGCTCTTTAATTTAGTGTTTGAACATGGCATCTTTCCTGATTCGTGGCTAGTTGGCATAATCAAACCGATCTATAAATGTGGCGATAGAACTGTTCCAGAAAAAATTATAGACCTATTACTTTACTTAGTTGTCTCGGGAAACTGTTTACAGCTGTTTTAAATAATAGACTGAAATTATATTTAGAAACTAATGATTTGTTATCTAAGTTCAAGCTGGATTCAGGAAGGAGTACTCGACGAACGATCATATTTTTACATTATATGGACTCATCGAATTGCTAAAAGCACGGAAGAAAAAACTGTATTGTACTTTTTATAGATTTTAGCAAGGCATTCGACTCAGTATGGAGAACAGGGACTTTGGGGAAAACTAATACAAAATGGTATTAATGGTAAATGTTTTAAAGTAATATATAGCATGTATCAGAACATTAAGTCATGCATTAATGCACATAACACAATGTCGGATTATTTTCAATGTTCCATGGGTGTTAGACAGGGAGAAAATTTATCGCCCCTATTATTCTCCATGTTTCTCAATGATTTAGAGGATACGTTTAAAACTAATGATTGTAATGGCATCCGCATAGATAACTTATTCACAGATTCCACTTTGTATACAAATATTGTTCTTTTGTGTTACTATATGCTGATGACACAGCGCTCTTTGCCGAAAATTATGACGACATGCAGAATTTATTAAATATTTCGACTCTTATTGTACAAAATGGAAACTAAATGTAAATTGTAAAAAAAATAAAGTGCTAATTTTTTCAGTGGTAATAAAAAAGATTATTCCAAAAGGTTTCATTTAGGAAACACAAATCTAGATAATGTAGAAATATACAAATATC